>NC_090788.1:14892500-14917500 GCF_040054535.1 Antennarius striatus
ACAAAGGACAATGGTCAAACTAAGCAGTTTAAAATTAACTAATGCTGCCAGTATGATCCTGTAATACAGCTATGATTCAGTATCATTGAATGATAAAACATAAAAATAAAAATTTGAGATCTGAGCAAACAGACCTCTTCTGCACCTTTTAATTTTCTTCACCCCCAGCTCTGTCTCTGGAGACCTCCGCCGTAAGCTTCCCAGATCTCCCGAGACTCATTTCTTTCTACTGTGTCAGCAGGTAAAATCTTGTCTTCCTAAATTTCTTGTCTTCTGTCCACTTCCTCATTCCTCAGCTTGTCGCTGTAAAAGCTTCACTCATGGTCTCTTTTTTCAATTTCTTTCCTCATCCTCTGAAGTATGCAATACATTTTCAAAATGTTAGTGCTTCCTATGTTAACCCTCACCCTAACCTCAACACTAACCCCAATCCTAAACCTAAACCTAGGTCTAACCCTAATCCACAAATTCTGATGTTGTTAATATTCTACATTGTCTGTGTGTCAGAGATGTGTTGCCCTTCTCTCTGGAGCTTCCTGTAGCCATTGCAAGGGCAACATCCCATAAAGAGCTGGAGTCCATCTCACACATGGGAGTAGGTTTGTGAACATAATTGCATTTTAAGATTTGTAGTTTCAAGCTCAAATATACCTGTAAAGGGATTTATTGTCCAAACAATATATACAGTGTATTGCCTCCCAGCTGCTTAGTAACAACATGTAACCGACAATAAATACCTGCATAGTGCCAATAATGTATTTTTAATACTGCACTTTATTATATTACTATATTACACTTAATGTATTAATATGAAACATCAAACACAAACAACCATATTATTAAAATTAATTATCTTTTTTAGAGGTTGTTTATTTTTCTCACACTTAACCATATATTAACTGATTGCTGTCATAATCATCCTTTTCATATTTTTATCGATTGATTTAGTAGAATTACAAAACGGAATGGGTATTTTTGCAAAACAGAAAAAAAAAAATAGTTTCACTATCTTTACATATTGTATAATTTTTGTTATAATGATTAAAAATAAAGTTCTGTTGTTTTGTAGAATTCTGGAATTCTCACCTAAACTTCCGTGGCCCACGGGAGGTCCCTAAGCCTCAGAAGGCAGAGGAGGAGAAGGCAGATGCTGTACCCTCAGCAGTCCCTGCTGCTGCACCGCAGACAGGCTCTTCAACTATGCTGGATCTAGTTCCCCAGCCTGACTTGGAAAGGCTCAAGGTGGAGCCCCAGTCAGAAAACGCCAATAAACAATCGGTTCACAATCCCACCGTGTTCCACGAGTTTTGTCCAATCACAACGCGCAGCCCCAGACAGCTGGACTGTGGCTCCGGCCAGGGAGCTCTCTGTTTCATCAACCCCCTTTTCCTGCAGTCCCAGGGTACCTTGTGCAGACAGCGCATGTTCAAACGCAGCATCAAGGTTCGGATATCTACAGAAACGTCGACCATGCTTTCACCTCCACTTTCTCCTCCACCTCCACCACCTGTTATGCCAAAAAGCAAAGGAAAATGTAAAGCACTGAAAAAAGTTCCAAGTCAAACTGCTGAACTTGCTCCTATAGATCAGGATTTCCAGTCTCTGATGCAGACACTCAACGCTTCCAGTGAGACCAGAGTCCAAACTGCACCAACAACACCTCCCTTTCAGCCTGGCATGCAGGAGCAAGGCCAACCTGAACAAAGCAGTGTAGCAGCTGTCAAAGAGCAGCCTGCAGACATGTCAGACTACATGCAGCCCTCTCCAATGGTCAACATTTCTCATCCTCCTTTAATGTCTGCTTATCTTACCCCATCTGCTTGCCCCATGCTGTCCAACATTTTACCCAAAACATCCCCATCCCATTCTCCTCTTGATTCTCCTGCTGCTTCTCCCCCCACGTCACCTTCACCATCTCTCTCTCCCAAGGTCCCTTGTACCTTTTTTCCATTTGTCTTACCTAACGCCTCACCCTCTCTTTCCCCATATCAGTCCCCATCTCCTTCTCCTAAGGTCCCTCTCTCCCTGTCTCCCTTCTACTCTCCGATCCTGTCGCAGCTGACAGAGCAGGCCTACCACACCCCTGCTGCTGTGTCAAGATCAGATCAGGAGAGGTCAGAGAGAGAGGATGGAGAGGAGGAAGCAGGCACCCATGAAAATGAGGACGAAGGTGATGAGACATGTGAGGAGGGTCTTGTTTTACAAATGAATGCCGTGACAATGGTATAAACGTCAAGGGATCCAAAGAGATTCACATTTCAGACAGTAATTAAGGATGACGTATCAAACTATGAAAACATATGAAACCACGTGGAGTATAACTTGTGTGCACAGCATCCCAGATTCCCTGTGTATAGAACGGAGTAAAGTCTTAAGTTTAGTTTTAAGTTGTTTTCCGAAACCATAACTTTTAATATCAATACTGGTTGTTTTAAGTGCATTTTTAAACATTTTAAGTTCTAATGCCAACCTCTTACCTCAACAGAGACTATTGTTTCCTTTCATGCAGTATTTTATGAAAAGCAACCTACATTTGTAACCATTTCGGTCCATCACAATTCTTTTTTCCACATCTAAGTAACAAGTAAAAATCACATGATCATTGGTGTTATCTGTTTATTATCAAAAGGCAGCGAAAGTAAACCATTTTTGAAGAGTTGTTTTAGAGGGTTGATCAAAGAATTAGTTGATTTGAATCATGTTTTTAGAATTAGATATTAGAATCTTACAAACTGTAATTGGATAGTATAGAACAGAATCACTGGTTAATGTTTTTGTGGTACATTTATGTGATTCAGTCCCGTTAGTAGATTTAATCAGAGTGGTTTGAATGGACTTTTAATGACATTTTCTTCTGTATTCAGGGGTTATATAAGGGGTCCGTGGGAGGTTTTGCTTCTAACTAAGGACAATGATGATTACAAGTTCAACCACACACATTTGATTAACTAATAGTTAATAACTAATAGTTAACTAATAGTTAATAGTAATCTGAAGTTGTAAAAAATAATTGCACAAACTTGCAATTAAAATCAAATTGTAACTGAAACCTGTACCGATTCAGGGAGGTGTCTAAGCTTCAGAAGGTATATCATGCAGAAAATGGGCATTAGTGAAATATTGTGTATTATCTTTTAATTACTGTTGGAATAATATCAGAAAGATTCCGAACACCAAGGGTGGATGTGTAGAGAACTACTGCTTTCAGATGAAATAATATAATAATGCGTTTGTTGCCTGCAATCAAACTACTTCATATTTTTAGGGGTTCTTTTCATCCAACTTTGATGAAACCAGGACCAGGTCCTCAACTCTGTTATCTATTAGAAGACATATTAGTTTATTTAACTCAGACTTCAACTTGGATTTTGATAAAGTCCAACTTCAATCATCAGTTTGCCACATTTTTGGTCACATTATGAAAATATAACGAAGTCAATGTTTGTGGTTGAAATATTGAGAGATTGTCTTATATCCTGGTAGACGGAAATCTTACCAAATGCATTTATTTGGGAATATCATGTTTAATACATTCAGCCTTTTCTTCAGCCTTCTAACCAATATTTTATTCAGTAAAATACTGTAAGTCAACTTTGGAAAAAACACCTAGTACTGTATTAATTTTGTCTATTGGTCAGTGTTCAGCTGTCACGCAGCCAGGAGACAATATCAACTGGTAAAATCACCAAC
This sequence comes from Antennarius striatus, assembly GCF_040054535.1. Taxonomy (NCBI): domain Eukaryota; kingdom Metazoa; phylum Chordata; class Actinopteri; order Lophiiformes; family Antennariidae; genus Antennarius; species Antennarius striatus. The sequence goes on from NC_090788.1 coordinate 14,896,191, forward strand.
ATCAGGGCAAACGTTCGACAAGTTGTTAAGGTGAATTCATTTTCAGCCTAAACATCAACCATTAGCAAAAAAAACAAACAAACCTCATTACAATTTTTTTAATCAGAGGAAAAATACATCAAAATCCTAATTATTTGATGATTTGAGGCAAAATTTGAACTTCTTCACACAATGAACTACAACTAGAGTCGCATAAACTTAAATCCAAGGTCAGTTTTTATTGTCAGGCAGTGTTGATTCAATAGACACGATTAAGTACTTCTCATTATAAAAATGTATTTCCTAAATGCATCTAGAACAGTGATCGATCTTGTTATAAAAGATGGACTGTCCTCTTTAGCAGACAGGTTATAGTCCTTTAGCTTCAATTGAGGAATGGACCCTTAAGGGGTGGGTGGGTATTTTTAGCTTTGTAGAATTTGGAACATTTTACAATTCTGTGTGTTTCCATTACGAAATTATGAATCAGCTTGTGGCTAACAGTAATACGATTGAAGTTGGTAACTTTAAAGCATGTGGAACAGGTCATCAATTTGTCAGCACCAGCAGGGGGCATCTCTTCTGTTCATCTCCAGAAGGTCGGCCGCCAGCTGCTCCGCGTCGTCTTGAAAGCGCTCACTGAAGGAGCAAATCAAACCAGCAGCGCTGCCTTCGTATTCCACCAGCTCCACAGTGTCCCCTGGAAACCACGCAGAGAAGCAGGTATGAAGTGAATAATTCACTCTAACAGTTGCTGGTGCAGGAAGGAGTGAATTTTTCCACAGAAAACCCAGCTAAAGGCGCATACCATTGATTCTAGTGTTGACCTGGACGAGCATCTTGCGCGCTTCCTTCCTCAGCAGTACAGTCTCTCGTAGACGCAAGAAGTTGTGAGCGCCGTCATCGCTGACGGTGGAGTAGCTGTCATAGAGGGCCCTGCCTTTCTCCACATCTGCTGTGGACTTAAAGACCTATGAAAGCAGGATTTAAGTTAGCAATGTGTCACCTGTTCAGATGCAGGGTTGGAGTGATGAGTTCTGATCATATAATTTCACAGCTAATGACATCAATGTTTTCACATTGTCACACTTTGGAAAATGTAAAAATGATGACTTGTACGTCAAAGTCACACCACTACTAAACCTTGCCAGGAAAAACAGACTTCCAGCGACTTGCCGAAAACATGTAGTTTGTGGAAGCTACAATGTATGGAGCACTTTGACAACAGTCGTGTACAGAAAATGATTAACGACAAATTAATGGACGGACAGATGGAGGAGTTCATCTATTATCATTTCATATCAGTAAACCCAGAGGTGCATTAATACAATGAATCTGATGTTCAGCATAAACCCAAAATACAGCAAATTCTGAAAGTACTTTTGGTGAATGTTTGCCACCGACTTGGATGTACCTGCAGTTTACGTAGAAACCTGTGGATGGCGTCCTTGCCCACAGTGTGGATCTTGCTTCGGTCGAGTGTGATTCTAGCATCGGGTTTTCCGTCCTGTCCCGTCACTTCCTCCAGGCCCACCAGGCCCTCCCCGGCCTCCAGCAGTACACGCAGGATCACGAAACGGGCCTGCATGTGAGCCTGAAAAAACAGCCATACGTATGAGAACACACTGTATATATATCTCCTGACACTCATGTAAACACAGACTGACTTACTATAAACTGTATTATAAAACAACACAGGCACATAAAACCGAGCCAGTCAGGCTGTAAGGGACACATGCTTAATGTTGACTTCTCCTGTAAATACTGTTCAGCCAACACTACGGACATCTGAAGCTCCATAAAAATGAGTTATGATTCAGTATTTTGTGTTGAAAACAAGTCCAAGTAAAGAGCGAAATAGCCGCCACAGCGTGGCAGGCAGACAGATTACCTGTCTCCAGCTCTTGCTCTCAGGTGTGTAGAACTCCAGACCCAATAATCCAGCTCTGACCATACCGAGCCAGTTGATGTACACCACATCATCTGCATCCTGGCCCTCATGACCAAAAATACTGGAACAAAAACAGAAAAAATACAAACAACATTAGTTGGGTGTGACCCGATATCATAAAATTACACATGCAAAGACAATATAATGTACAAGAGAATTTAACGGTACATTGAATGATAATCAAACATTCTTTTGGAGCATTTCATATGTGGTCTACCACAAAATAAATGTCCTCACACCTCCTTAAATAAGAAATGGTCCCGCTCTATTGACATATTCTGATCAAAGAGTAATGCAAGTGTTTCTATCAGATAATGTTAGCATCTGCTTTACCATTTATTTTGGCAATTACATGTGTTAAGAGTCAATTGTCATGTCAACATCAAACATTGATGGAAAATGAGGAACCTGTTTAAAAAAAAAAAGCCATTTGTTCAAAATCTTTTGAAATATGTGACATGGATTTATGTCTAATTCTGAGATACACAATGACTTTAGAGGCAACACACCTGAGCACCTGCTTCTTGAGACTCAGGTGGAGGGCGACGCATTCGGCGCGGCATTCTTCGTAACTGGAAGCGATTGTGGAGAATTTGCTGTCCCACGTCTCGCTGCCCTGATACCAACTAGACACCTAAACGACACGACGGTCTGATGAAGCAACACAACCTGGTATTCAAAACAGTTATGAGCACAAACGTACTCACCGGCTCTCCGGTCTCTGGGTTGACAACCTTACTCTGGTCGAAGTTTAACTTCCCATTGTCGTCCTTAGGGAGGAGACAAAGAGCAACAAAATAAATAAATAAATAATCAGCTATAACAATCGCAAACACATTGGGGGAAATAAAGTCATGTGAAAGCATGTGATGTATGTTAGCTTGGATAGGAGTATTTCAGACAGACCTGGACAAACAACTTGCCACTGCCATGTCCCAACAGCTCATGAAGACCAACCTGCACCTCAAAGGACGATTCCTTACATTTGATAAACACATCCTACAACAGAAAAACACACACAGGATACGTTACGTAAGTTAGGTTAATTTTCATTTATATATCAGCAAGAAGGTTCCGGGTTCAATTCCTCTCTGTGTGTTGTCTCAGGGTTCTTCTTCCTCCAACCTCCAAAAACATGCCGCTTGTGTGAACTGATCACTCTCAAGTAAACCCGTGACCGGCAAGGCGGATAAGCAGCTTCAGGAAAATGAATGAACATCAGCAAACCAAAAAAAAAGTCGGGTCACACTCCCACATTAAAAGTATCCAGCATTAAAGTTCTGCAGTTCTATACAAGTCTGATGCCACCAGTGGCAAATCAGAACTAAATTAATGGACAGAAATAAAGAATGGGTGAAAGTAAAGGAAGCTGTATGCCTAAAAAACAAATTTGTTGTCTAAAACTGCATGAGGCTAGTGTGGGAATAGTGTATTTTTCAACAACCCAGTTACATATTTATTGGTATCTACTGTAATCAGATACAGTAATCCGTCGTTACTCGTGGTTAATTCATTCAGGAACCACTTGTGCAAAACAATTCCGCGATATAGTGGCAAACTATTTTATAATTTATGGTAATTTAAACATTTATGAACCCTCCCCATACTGATATTAAACCACCTTATATCTGTATTACCTTTTCTCAGTCTTATAGACTGTTTAAAGCACTTTTGTATTTGTACGGAAGTGCGCTGTGTTTCGTGAGTCTCGGAACGCAGCACGCTGCCGGATGCTGTCAGCCAATAGCATGCGCGTACGGTATCACGTGACTACCTACTAAAAATCTGCGATGTAGTGAAGCCATGCATACCGAAGCGTGAACAAGAGAGGGATTACTGTATTCCTAAGAATTTTTTTGCATTGCTATTCCAGAAGATATGAGACCGAGAAGATGATTTCCAATGCTCCTGTTTTCCTACTGCTACCTGTATCATTAGAATTCCATCCCTTCATTTTGCATCTGAAAAGACTTTGTTTGAGGGGTAATCTGAAGGCTTGGGTGACCACTACTCGTCAATCCCTGACATAAAGGGGATACACCACCCTACATAGTAACACACCCAATGGAGGAGTAGGGCTTGTGGGAAGTTAGGGTTGCGTTACCTTGTCCTCCTCCCTCAGGAAAGTGAGTTTTTCTCTTTGTGAAGGGTAGGCAACAGCCACCACGTTGCCAAGAGACACATTTTTGAATCCCTCCGACTGTCTGATGTCATCATCTACACAAAGATATGCAAGCCAAAAATTATTAAATGTAAACAGGGCAAATGTGTTCGGATCTCTGCGTACATACAGTTAGGGATGTTGATGCCAGCTGGTATTCCACTACCAGCAAAGGTGAGGACATCGAGCGAGGTAAAGTCAGGTTTTAGGAAAGCGTCCTTCTCAAACTCTTGGGGCCACGGCAGCTCAGGAAGCAAGACTTCTGCTGAGTCCACCAACCTGGCAAAACGCTCACTCATCGCTTTGTTCACAACTGCAACAAAACCTAGAGGAGAAATCACAGCCCTGAAGTTGGCAAGAGCATTTTATTGTGGAAAAACAACAACAAAATCAAAAATAATCCTGGATCATTCTGAATCTTGAAAAAAAGTTAATACCATAAACATTCCTGTAGTTTACATTAATAATCTCTTCCTTTCAGTTTGTGAATTTAGTATGCCATTCTAAAAATACCACAATTACTGCTAGAATTTAAAGAAAATTAGAGTGAAAAGCAGTTCTGTGTCCTTCTGCAGACACCAGAAGAAGGACACGGGATCACGCCTCATGTGTGAACAAACACATCAACATCGTCGTCGGTTTTTAAGATTTAAGATTTCCCCAAAGGGAAATTAAGAGCACACTCTAGTTAGTCAAATCAAATCCAGTCACATGCATATGTTAGTGTGTGCAGGCTCTGAACAAACACACACACAGGGGCCCTGTACGCATGCAGAGGGAGGTAGAGTGGCGGGCAGCTCCTTCCTGGTGCGCCCCAAATGAGCTACTTATAAGGGGGACGGCACTTTGCTCAAGGGCGCCTCAGAGATGAGCTGACACCTCCCACTGTCAGCTCCCCTCCGGGTGTTTTTTGGGCAGAAGCGGGAATTGAACCGCCGATCTCTGAACATTGGACAACCCGCTCTACTGGTGGAATGTGGAATTGGAATGTGGAATTAAAATGTGAAATGTGGAATTAAAATGTGGAATGGTTACCTTCAAACTCTCCCCTGGAGCCAAATGGGTCTCTGTAGCTCTCAATGAAACCTATATAACTGAGAGGATGAGGAAGGATTAGAAAGACAGTTTTACTCAAAAACCTGTCAATCAAGCAAGTACTAGTCCATTTGATGTTAATGTTGAACAGGCTCACCTTTCAACAATTGGTCCCTTGTCTTTGATCCAGTAGCGTGAGCCCTCTTTATGGGCCTCAATTGAGCCAAAAGTGAAGCTACGTCTGTACTCCTCCAGCATCTTCCTCTGGTTCTCATTGGCAGCATATTCCTGTTTAAATATGTGGAAAAGACTTAAAATGTGGAATGACATTCCACTTTTATGCTTTCGGAGCATTGATTCCAATGGTTTGTCTAAGCGCATTCATTTGATTTTTCTTAGCACAAATTTTGACAAGTTAATAATGTTGCAGAACTTTATTTTTGCTGATTTCACTCCTGTTACATTCCAAAAGTACACAGGCCAAATGCTCACCTTTGCACGTTGGAGGTAATAGCAAACTTTCTCCATGAGAGGAGCGTAGTCTCCCCTCTTCACAGTGAACTCCTTGTCTTCAAAGCTGAAGCTGCCGCAGCACGACTGGCATTCCCCTTCCACTGCACAGTCTGAAAAGAAATGGTATACGTTTTATTGTTTTTAATATTAAGAATCAAAGGTATTTGAGTCCACATATCTGAGCGAGTCTACATGACATGTGAAATGTATTAAATTTGCATGCCAAATCTGTTACAAGTACAAGTTGGTCTGGTATAAATCTCAAGTTGGCTCTCTTGTAAAACTTATTATTCTGACCTTTCTGCACAGATGAAGCCAAGCGGACCTCATAGCAGGCTTTACCTCCATTCATACTCTTAAACAGACGGGTGTTATAGGCAGAGAGGTTCTAGAAAAGAAAAGGACACAACTCAGAATAAACAGAACAAGACTGATGATACATGGATGAGTGGGCAAAGCAAAGACATCAGAAAAAAGAGGGGAGCCAGAAGAGTCTGAGAAAAACACAGAGCAACTTTAAATATAAGTATAATAATGGAAATGGAAAGGCTGGTTTTGGGAGAGAATTGAGCTCACTTTTGAGTCAAGGAACTTCTGAGCCAGTTCAGCATCCTCCATACAACAGTTTCCTGAGAAGTAGGCTGTGATTCCCTGAAAAAGAAAAAAATATTTAATGAGCCACATATTCTCACTTTTCAAGTCAACTGTCACCCCATCTGGATGTACTGGAGCCTGTGTTTTACTATCAATGTGAAGACAACAACCTCCAGATTTGATTTGCTACAGGAAAATTGTCAGGTTTTGTCTGCCCTAAACGATAACTCAAATGAGAAAATGAAAGAGGAAAAAAAACCCCAAAGGTTTGAAGATGCCAGGAAGAACAAAATATCCTCATCCAAGGCCTGAATACAGAAATGTCTCAATATTTATCAGATCCATCGAAACCTAGCAACCTAATTGCGATTCAATATACAATTTCCTCCGGGATTAATAATCTATCTATCTATCTATCTATTACAAAAAATAGCTTTTGTGAAAGCTAACATGAATGCTATATATCCAGATCCCACCTTATCACCCAGCCCCAGCTGTTTCTGTCTGTCTTCCAGGGAGTACATGAGACACGAGCAGCTGTCCCACAGCGCCTCCATCTCTTTGGGACACTCTTGGAATGCCTGGCTGGCCTTCAGCAGAGCTTCCAGCTTGTCCTGGTTGAACAGAACAAATTCACACAGCTTAGAATACAACACAGCAGCAGCAAAGAAGCATTATGTAAGTTTAAAAAACCCCAAAACAAACACTTGTCAAGTTATGTTTGTTGCATTTACGCAATACAACGTTTGACTGATAATAACTGTTTTAATATGGATGCTGCATTCAAACGGAAGTGGCTCAACACAATAGATCGATGTCTGGGTCCATGTAAAAAAACACACTGATAACAGTTGTAAATAATGGCAGCATTTACACTACAGGTTATTTTACTTGTTTCATAGTTAAGGTCTTGTTAAGAAAATGAAGGCTTGCTGTCCACTGAAATGTTTCACATATTTTGACTTTTGACCTCTAAAGAATTGCTGTTTATAACAGAAGAAGGCTTAAACCGGAAATTCAGTGGAACCTCTACTTACGAAATTAATTGGTTCTGGAAGAAATTTTGTAAGTAGAAAATTTCGTAAGTAGACGCGTTTTCCATGCAAATGCCCTAATCTGTTACAAGCCCCCCAAATTCAGACATAAATGTTTGATAAGGTATAAAAACGCATCAAAACATGGAACAAATACATTTTACAATTAGATTATTACACAATAAATGAGAGTTGTGCATAATGTAAAAAACAAAGAATAAAGTAAAGAATAATAATGACGGTCATTTACCTTTTAACTAATATCCCCATTGTTTTTTGCCCTCTTTGGTTCATGCGCTCTTGCCTCACGATGCCGAACAACAGAGTGAAATCCAGTCCTCCTTTTGAACTTCTCCAACCACCCACGCAATTCCTTAAACTCCTTAAGCTTCCTTTTGTTTTAATAACTTGGCGATTGTAGATGCATTACGGCCATATTCTTTGGTGAGATCAACCAACCGCATCCCTTTTTCATGCTTTTCTATTATCTCTTGCTTTGTTTGTACGGACAAAAAAACTCTTTTCTTTTCCTCTTTTCTCCGTCACTTTCTTGGGGTCCATAGCGAATTCTCTAAAAGTTAATATATTTACGTAAAACTATCAGAATACGTCACGGGTTGAGAGCCGAAAGACGAGGACGCTGCATAGACACCTATCTCGCTACACACAGAGGTCCCTCTTATCCAATGGGATACCAGGATGCTAAGTAATAGCCAATGGCAGAGCAGCTATTTGAATGTTGCGTTCAGGAGCCTGTGGGAGCTGCGAGTAGCAGCCCATACTGTATTTTCACCTTTCGTAACTCGAGGCAGTATTTTCCTGTTGAGGCGTTTCGTAAGTACAAAATTTCGTATGTAGAGATATTCATAAGTAGAGGTGCCACTGTATTTTTTACCGATCAAAGTCATGTCTTGTGTTTGGAGATGGCATTGTGTATTCAGCCTTCCACTCAGAGGTCTTGCAATGAAGCACAATGAAGAATCACCCTGTGAAGTTAAGCTAACAAGCCATCCCAGGTGTCCAGCTGAATACAGCTTCAACTCAAGAAATGTGAATATTATGTAAAAGTTCACTTTTCTTTGTTAGTCATTTCAGAAAGTGTAAAATGTCTATATTCTAGACTCATTAAAACCAAAATCAGCTGAAAGACATTTTGATGTTGGTTGAGACTTTTGCCCCAGTCATGCAAATGGGATTTGAGGTTCCTAGGCAGGGAACCCAGAACTAATTTTCTGAAATCTCGTTGTTTCTGTAGAAAAAAAATCCCTTTTTGACCGTTACAACATTTTTTTCCCTGTAAGTCATATTTATCAAAACGTAGACATTCTTGAAACATTTTAATTGAGGTATAGTGAATGAGAAAATTTTTACTGTTTGAATTAAAGTAAGTGAAAAAATGTTTTTTTCCATGATATTCCAATTTTTTGAGAATTGCATTAGCTGCACCTGGCAAATATCAATTTAGTTGATTTTTTTTTTTTTAAATGACAGTAGTTTAAGCATCGAAAGCACCACTCAAATCGAAAAATTAACCTACCATAGTCTCCACCTACTTCAAAACAAGCAGCTGAGCTGATCTTACAACTGACACCAGGGGATTTCTCCTTACCTTGGGTAGATTTGGAATGAATTTTGTGTCTCCAAAGGACTTGTAATTTCCCATGTTGGCAAAGAGACCAGATGCATACACCAAGAAGGCCTGTATATCAACAAAAAAAAAAACAGCCAATGTTTGTCAAATACTACACATTTGCAATATTTGCAATCCCTTCTGGAATAGAGGGCGTGTTCACACAATAGCACAAACAGTCACACAAAGACTACCTGGAACTCCTCAGTGCTGAGTCCAGATGCTGTGGCAACCTCCTCCAGCTGTGCAGGAGTCTGCTTTCTGAAGACCTTTTGCAGCAAGACAAATATGTTTGCAGACTCTGGGGAGGTCTGAAGCAGCACTGCCAAACCACCATACCTGAGAAAACCCAAGATTTAACATATAACTTGATGTTCATGGAGCTCGAATTGAACTTGCAACAATCTTGAGAATAGGGACATACCAGGCAGCACGTGACATGTAGTGGGCATACAACTTCTCCTGAGGTGAAAGCTGACGGAAAGCCTTCCCACAGTCAAGAGTAGCAAATGTAACGTCATTTGGGAGATAGTACTGGGAGTCCATTGTTGTCAGCCTGAGATTTAACACTAACTGTGGGTAAAACATTAAATTATTAGTGATGACATAACAGATTATTGTTTGGAAAAGGAAGAATTGATGTGTTTTGCAAATTTGATGGGAAACAACGGTGGAAGACAAAGAAAAAGAGGTAATAAAGTACAGATTATAATGAGACGGAGTGTGGGATAAAAAGACAAAATAAAATTAATTAAATAAATTAATATGCATCAGTATTTTGTTTCCTGTGAGCACATGGAATTATTTCTTCATCTGGAGCATCTTTAGGGCACACATTAACTATACAAACACTTTGCTCATTTTAATAACTGCTAAAATCAGCATAGTGTGTTCAAACATTTGATGTTCACACATTTGAAAGTTCATATATTCAAAGTTTTGTATACTTTCACCAAAAACATGATTTAAACACACTTATTTTACAAGAAGAATATAAAGGCATAGTTTAATACCAGATGTCTTATTTTACTATATTGATACCCAGTGCTTATTTTCTACATCGACTGCAACAGGCAGCACACCTTACTCCCTAAGTTGTTATCACCACCCATTTTTGACAATGAAATTTCAGTCAATTGAGTCTTCAACTAAAGATAAAAACAACTAGAACCAATGCAGTCACAGACTGCAGCATCCCACGACACCCCTGAATTCACAATTTTACCCGGACCTACTTGCATAGGTAATAGATCAAAGCTTGTGCTCTGACCTACTGGCATTGATCAAAGCTCTAGCTTTGATCTATGGTCTTACTCACACTGGCCTTTTCCCTCGTCTGTCTATCTTATCTGGTTCCTGAGTGTACAAAAGTTGAAATTTGACCTTGATCAAGTTTTCTCAAGATCATCATCCCATTTTCATCCCCTTTGCCACCAGAGTAATGTGCGTTTTGTTTCATCCTTCTATCTGCAACATTTGCGAAGATATTTGGTGGACATACGAACGGATGGACGAACACACGAACACTGACAATTACGATACATCACCGCTTTGAAGCGGGATGTAATAATATTAACACCGGTTGGATCATTTAGTAATAATGTCTTGTGATTCTTAAGACATATGCTTGCTCTGGAGAAACAAAGATTCAGCAAAGCCCGTGTTCAAGGTAGTATGGTCAGAAAATATGATGATTACTCTAAAGGTACAATAAGATGCAATAATCAGCTGAAGTTTAGTCGGGATAAGAACAGAACCCTACAGCGATACAAGTGGATCACAATGATTTCGGCATTTTAAGTACATGAATGACCTGAAGGTAGATTAAAAAACTGTTAAGGCAGGCGTCAGAAAGTTAAAATGACGCAGTCTACCGTAGATAAGGCACTCAAACACAACACTCAAACGTCACATTGAACGTTTTCCAATATTTACCAGTCTTCCATTAATGGAAAGCTAATTCAATGCTAACGTTAGCTCCCGTGAATGCATGCTAGGACGACAGCTAAGCGCTTGGAGCATTTCAAACACCGCCACAACTTCTGTAGGCTAAACATTTAGTCATAAATATTACACGCAAATTTATATGACTGATCGGCTACAACTTAGTGCATTCAGATAAGGACAGATGATAGAAACTCAATAGCTTATTACCTGGTGTTCCGTCGCACGTCAAATTGCAGTCTCACGCCGAAAGTCACAGTTCCTGTATTCATTCTACGTAAGACCCGCCTCTTAACCAATCATAGTGTGCAACATGGTGATTGATAGAATCCCTAACCAATCAGAAAATAGCAACGCTGAACAGGCGCTGTGTGTCAAACTGGATCGAACAAGCGGCCGAAATTCAAGAAACAGACTATATTGCATCCAAAGACATTTTACATTTACTGTACCTGCAATATTTTGAAAAATCAATTTGAAAATATTTCAATTACTCTTTCTTCATTGAAATATGTTGTTGATTCAGCAGGGCTGTGAGTTTGACACGTGGACTAGACTAATTGTTTACTTAAAGTCTAACAGAAGCGCAGTAGGACACCTTCATACATAAAATAAAATTAGAACGTACCAGTATGTCCAAGCAAGTACAAAACATATATGCCGACGAGGATGGGATTCGAACCCACGCGTGCAGAGCACAATGGATTAGCAGTCCATCGCCTTAACCACTCGGCCACCTCGTCATATGAGCCCAAAGGTTGATGAAGGGTTTAAGTGTTATGGCAGACGTAAGAAATCTATAAGGAAAGGGCCTGCTCAAAGGGAAAGACAAACCTGCCCAGAGAAGCAGTAACTAACTGCTTCAACACTGCATAGTTTAGGAGTACCCGTGGTTAGAATACAGGAAAAAAACATTCCGTTTTCCCTCGAGATGGGTTGAATACACAGAAAACTATTTGAAAAGCATTTTTGTTTGAGGTATGTAGAGATTGGAATTGGGCAAAGGTTTTAACAAACAGTGAAAACCAACAGCATATGCAAAACTTTAAATACTGGCAGATATGGTACTGTACACAGGCTTGCAGATAAATATCTCACATCAGCCCATTTGAAATCACCCTTTCATGGTCGTGATGAATCAGAGTTAAAAAAAATACAGGTGTTTTCAAGGAAATTGCTAAAAGTCTTGACAAGAATCTCATGGTTTGATAATTAACCAGTTCTGATGGCCTCCACTGTCTTTGGGAAAGATCCAGAGAATATCTGTAGCAGATGGTCCAAAAAAGACAAAAGTCATGTCCAGGTGAGACGGCCAGCAGTAATCAGGGAATATAATGACAATATGGGTGGCGTTGACCTCTGTGACCGAATGCTGAGCTTCTACCGCATGTCAATCAGGACCAAGAAGTGGACGCCACGTGTGATGACACATTTCTTTGATGTTGCCATCACAAACGCTTGGATCCTAAACAAGTCTGACAGCAAAGCCCTGAATCGACCAGCTAAGAACACACAGCAGTACCTGGACTTCAAATTGCACCTGGCTGAAGAGCTGCTGGGTAGTCCCTCATTTGATGACAGCAGTGAAGACAGTGAGGAATAGTATCAGCCACCAACCAAAACAAAGATCCCACAAACCAGAGCCACTTTTTTCCCTTGGTTCTCAGGAAATATGGCCATAATGTCAAAACTATTGGGATAAGGATATGAAGGCTATGAGGATAGAGGGGTGTACAAACTATCATAAAACGGCAGCGAGCAGACACACACCACCATATATTAAAAGCAGACTATGAACCACTGTGTTCAAGAAAAGAACTGTTGATCTCATGACCATTACAGTGGAAGCAGGGAGAACCCAGGAAGTAAACAAAGAGAGAGATATAGATTTCTTTAGGAGTCTAGCCGACATAAATTCAGGTAATCCTATGCTTGTTTACTATTACTCTATCTCTTTCTCTCTCGTTCACTGTCTGTCACTATAATTACGTATGTGTTGTTACAGGTTATGTCCACAAGATAATTTGTTATAGGAGATTAAGTCTAAGCTTTAGTTGGAAGTCAAGAAAACCCTATTTTGGTATTTCATCCCAGTCTCTTCTGTACTTACGTTTCTTCCTTGTATTTGAAAATGGAACTATTATTAGAATGTTGCCAGGTTTTGCTCATCTGTGGCTTTATAGACTCCTCTCTAAAATATTTTGGATTGTGCATATGGCTTTTTGTGTGAATGTTTACCCCTTAGAATTTTTACATGTAGCAGATTGGTTGCAATTCTATTTCAATAAAACAAACAGTAGGGAAGAAGTATAGAAGTGTGTGAATAAGGGAGTGTCATTTCTAATAGCCATAACAGAACAAATAACTGACGTGAAAATCTCAAAGACCTGAAAGTGAGACCAACAAAAACTGATTTTAATAAATTTTATAGAAATTTCACCAAATTATGATATATTCTTTAAATATTATTATTATTATTATTATTATTATTATTATTACTCTTTTAATATTTAATAAAATCCTGAAAACAATTTATAACTAAAGACTTATGATGTGAAATTTATTTTTGTTGAATTCCAACTTTATCATATTCTGATTTTAAACTGGTAATATTTTATCAATGGTCCTTGAATGTGGTCCCAATACTTCACTGTGGTTAAGTTTATTTATGATTCCAGCTGTCTGCAATTTCAATCACCCCAGCCCCCACCCAAACCTCCATGCATTACATTACCCAAATAGACTCAAATTCACAAATATTTGCTTATCTTCCTTAGTTAAAGTTTACTTACTGTTAACCACGATAAGTACACAAACCACACAGTACATCATTGGATTATTTAGTTTTATTGAATTATGAAAACATGATGCAAATGTGAATTATTTACAAAAGGTGTGCAGCAGAAATAATTAAGTTTCCATTGATGAATGAGACAGGCAGTCAGTTGGACCAAATGGCTTGCAGCAAAAAGACAAACGTTAACAGATCTCTGGGAATTCCACATTTCTGTGTACGTATGCATACACCTGTTTAGTTTTAGTGTTTAGTTTAGGGTTCATGCTTGGGCTTTGCCATTCCTCTGCTCAGGAGGCGTAGTAGGGAGTATTGAGCGATAGCAGTCTGTGAAGCTCAGGCTCTTGTCCACTGCACAGCTGGTGCAGTAGACAATCCCTAGAGCCAGCATCACTACGAGGAACACACATAGAGGCACCAGCAGGGCCACCAGCAGCCAGCTCTTGTCATTCTTCCCTTTACTTGCAGCAGATCCATCTCCAACCTCAGCTGTGTTGCTGGCACCATCTATGTCATCCATCTTGGTACCTTCCTTCTCCTTATTCCCAATGACCGAGTCATTTTCATTCTCTGCACTAGCGGCTCGACCTCCTGCTTTAGCTTTTTCAATTTCATTGCCTGTACTATCTTTTTGAGTTGGGGATGTGACTGTCTGATATTGCTCTGGTGATAGTGCATCCCATTGGTTCAGATGATTATCTGACCCATGTACCATATCAGGGGAGAGTCCCTCGGGCGCTTCGGTCAGCCAGTCAATGTCAAAGTTGGTGTCTTCAAAGTTTGGATCCAGGGTGAAAGAGGTTGACCAAGGGATGTCAAGGTTAGGATCCATATCATGTATGTTAGTGGAGTCACCAGTGTCAGGGGTTAAAGTAGAATACTCTTCATCATCAGATGAAGGCTGACAGCTAATTCCATCTGTCTGTAGGTCATAGCCATTGTCACAGTAACACTGGTACCCTCCCATGTGGTTGAGACACTGCTGCTGACATGGCGAGTCCCCCAAACACTCGTCTATATCCACACACTCTGCTCTACTGCTGAACTCGTATCCTGGATTACACAGACATGAAAAAGACCCCAAAGTGTTCTCACAAGTGCCTTCACAGCTGCCTTCATCAAGACACTCATTGATGTCCACACACTCACCCTCATCATCTGTTTGGTACCCAGTGTGGCAGGTGCAGTGGAAGGTGCCTGGGATGTTGATGCAGACTTGCATGCATGGTTGTTGTTGACACTCATCTACATCAGAACATCTGCGACCATCTGGACCCATTTGGTAGCCTGGAGGACATGTGCAGCGCCTTCCACGAAGTGTCTCCACACAGTCGTACTCACATCCCATCTCCATGCAGATCTTTTTGATGTTGGGTTGGTTTGTGGGAATGGCAGGATCAGAGGATAAGTTAGGGGAGTCTGTTTGGATCACAGGATCTGGTTTGCAGCTGTACCCATCCTCGTGTAAAGTAAAGCCCTCAGAGCAGTAACAGTAGTAGTCTGTGTCTGTACTCTGACAGTATTGCTCACATTTATGGTCGCTGTCACACCAGTCCTGGTTCTGTGGGGCTGTGATGGATGAGCAGAGTGGGGCATCCCTAGACCAGCCCACTGTCTCATCATCTCTTTCCATGCACAGCACGGTCTGCTCAAGGTTAGCATCTGGGTCTGAGTTGTCCTCAGGGCAGGATAGAGTGGCTACAGATCCGTAGGGCACATAAGTCAGCAGCGTGCTGACAAGGTGGAAAGGGGTAGTGTAAACTGCTGGACCTCTACCCTCGTCCTCCAGCGGATGACACATTCCTTTGTAGATGTACTGGCACACATATCCATCCAAAGGCAATGCACAGGAGCCATCCACCCATCCGAAATGATCGCTGCCCTCACGTCCAACAGCAGAAGTGTGGACAGTCATCGCGACACAGCGAGGGGCAGCACATGTACCAGGGGTATCTTCACGAAGCCAGTTTGTGAACTGCCCATCCTGGTCTCCTGTTGCAAACCAAAGACAGAAACCACATAAGATACAGTACAAATGGTCTCATACCCATTTCCATACGTGTGTGCGTTTTTCTGCCTTTTATTTTAAATGCTACCACTAGGGGTCGCAAGCAACTAGATAATTTCAGCGCCTTCTCACAGGGACTTTGGAAATACCTTATTCCTCTTGCTCTTTCATTTATAGGCATGTTTAATTGATATATTGTGATTTACGATTTCAATATAGTTTCAATACATACAGCTGTGACATCTTCACTGTTGTTGTATTTATGCTGTGACTGATACAGTCCTTTCTGTTTTTTAACAGGTCTCATATGACTCATGGCTAATCCAAGTGGTGTAGCAATGAGGTCAAAATAGGACTGAACCTGTGTGCCATATTTGGCTCAGCAGACATTAACGTAAGTGCAGTCATTGGCGAGCTCCAGAGTCTGGCCTTAGTACCAAAGTATGATAGGTTTGTGGTGCACAGCTGTGGTTTCAAAAAAACTCAAGTTCAGGAAAGCCTATTGTTGTTTCACATAATGTGTGTTTAACTAAAGTCTGTGTGGCAAAATAGATTTACATATTTAGTATTTAGATTTAGAATTGCTTAATTAGTTTTTATGTATTACAAGCTGCAAACACTGAAAGGATCAGTCCAATTGACATATAACTAGTTTTGCAGATTTATTCTCAGTTATGCTGACCCTGACTTGCATATTTTCCATTAGTCTCTCAAAACCTCCAGTGCAGTGGTTTGCAAAAAGCTGAAAGGGGGAGGGTAACTGAATGATTAAAGTCTTAGGAAAAAAGTATCATACTTTTGCCTACAGTATTTTGGGATTGTTTAGTCAGAGCTCACTTCTTAAAAACCGATTAAACAACAAATATTGCCAATAAAGGGTCAAATATCATAGAATTGTGACTTTGCCTGTGACCCAGACGAATCCTCTGAGTGGCCGAGTGGACGAACACTGGCGTGATGCTCTGTGGAGCCCGATCCACAGGCGAAGTCGTGACCTGGGACTCTGCGTGTCAATGGCTGACACCAGCTCTCGGACCATGCCTGCCGCCTCCTCTGTATGCATTGTTGCCAGGGTTCCACCTCGTTCGCGGCAGCTCCGCCCAGCCTCCCTGAAGGTTCTCTTCTGGAGGAAAACACTGTAGCATCCATCCTGGTGGCAGAGGGCATCCTTCTCTGCCAGCTGAGCCCTGCCTGCTGGCTGCTCTGTCTCCCTCAGTCTCTGGCCTCGACTCCCAGGAGCCACACACACCATCAGCAGCCACAGGACACACAGAAGACTCATGCTGCTGAAGCTGCGACTGCGCCTGACTGTCTTTTGCATTGTCCAACAAGCCATGAGTTTAAAACTGGGCTAGCATATGAGTAAGAAAAAAGTACCTGAAACTTGGTGATGAAATAACCTTTTTAAGGAAAATCAAACTTTTCGACTTGCTATTGAGAGCCGAAAAGTTTCAATTAATTTTATAAATGAAAACTTGCCAAAAATTTTATATCATTTAAATGTATGTAAATAAATTATATTGTCTAACTGACTTTTAACTCAATGTAATTGGAAGCCAAGTCCAAACCTGACCCTTGATTATCTTGATTTGCCTTGGATCACCAAAACCCTGAAGCAAATAGCCCAGTGCAGAATCAATGAAACACCATTTATCAGCAACCAGTCAACACTGCTGCTACAGCAAAATAGAATTCACCTGATCCTTTAAAAACTTATAAAAACCAGTGCAAAACAAGGGGCATCCCTTAGAACGTCCTCATGAGTTCAGTACAGTCCAAAGTGAAGACTAGTGAAGTTCAAGTAGAATCCAACTTTCAAACTGGAGGTCAGTTGCCTTTCTGTCAAGTCCAAGAGACTAAAGGGGAGTCCAGTGATGAGTTGGAAAGTGTTTGCTGTGAGGTGCTGTGACAGTTTCTCCTTCCTTCATTGACAAGAACCCTCTCCTCTATCCGATCCTGCTGGGGCTCTCTCGCCAATGCTGCGCTGACTCTCTGACTGAACCTCAGACGGAGAGAAAGATGGGGGAGGGTGGCGGGAGGGGTAGCGAGAGGAAAAAGAATTGTGTGTTTTTTGGAAAAGGGGGTTGGTTAAGTGCGAGTAGGCTGAAGGGTTGACGGGTTGGGGGGATGTAATGGAACCAAAAACCCTCAGAGAGTTATGAAAACCATACGGCACCATTCTGTCCCCCCATCTTGCCTATGGCTTCAGACACCCACACACATCATCCACAGGAGTGGAAAGTGTTTGTCAGCTCTGTGAGATGAAGAGGTCTCCCCCTCCTCGGTCTCTCCCACATTTTGTCCCACCTGGTATTTCTCAGCCCCTCATTGTTTTTATGGCTTTTTATGTTAATGCCCTTAATCTCATTCTTAATCCATCCAGTCATTGCTCCACTTTTATATTTTGTATCACATCCTTTTTACCCTTTTCTGTCTACAGATTCTATATTGACTGGAAAATTTTTCCAGATATGTGGAAACATTGGAATACCCGTTTAAGTGTGTGTGCGTGAGTGCGTGCGTGTGTGTGTGCATGTGTGTGTGTGTGTGTGTTATACAATAATTTAGAACGGATGCAGATGTACTCCTTAGTGCTCCTCAGAGTGTGTCTGTGGATCGCTACCACTCAGGGGCAAATGGAGGAAAGGAAACAGGAAATGCCAGATGTGCATCAGCCTGACCTCTCACTAGATGGGGAGAAGGGGTTGATTCTGGTGCTACCTCAACGACCATCACATTTATGCCATGAGTGCTACATCCGATGCAAAGTCGGACACTGCGGTTGAGTTTTCTCAACAAAAATGTGGATCTTTTTTTTTTTCATTGTTGTAAGGAAAACCAGAAGCTCTGATTATGTGAATGTGAGATTTAAAACTGGGCGACAAACTGACATCCACACAAATACACTGAAATGACAGATGATTTAAGAACACAGGTAATTATCATGTTTTCTCTTTGGGCAGCTTGTTATCACGTGTTAAATCTCATCTTCATCTGCTGCAGCTGCGTGATTGATGGGCGCAAACCTGCCAATGACAGCATGTAGCTGCTCAGCACAAGATGAAGGGATGGAAAAGTCCTGCTGTTTGTGTTGCCGGATCAGTTATTAGCCGCATCGATGTGAGATGAAACCTGCTTCTGCTCTGTTTACAGCAGATGAGTCAGCTGGCTGTGTGAGTGTTGGTTTTGGCAGACAAAATATATACAGTCTGACTATTCAGCAGTCTTTTCCAGTTATGTAACAGCCGTCAGAACTACAGGCAGAACAAACATAAAACCTCAGGATCCTGGAGAACCTAAAGAACCATTTGGACTTATTCCCCTCCTCTTCCTCCTTCTCCTCCTCCTCCTGTTCTTCCACATCTCTCATCCTCCTCCTGGTTTCCCCTCTGGTTCTTTCTCCTGAGTTACCCCCATCCCTCTCTCTCCTCTTTCTCCTCTCACAGTTTCCATCATAAACTTGAAATCCCTTGTCCCTCCCCTCTTTCTTTTCATACCCTTGCTCTCCTCCCTTTGCTTATCTTCTCGCTAGTTGTCTCCCACTCTTCTTTTTTGTTACATCTTCTGGGCTCCGAAGTCAGCAGTTTCTCCAGGCGGACCTCATCTTTTATTCCCATCCTCCTACTGCTGCTCTGTTTATTCTATCATCCCACCCGGTCGACCCTTTTCCTCAATACAGACAGTCACAAACCCAGAGACACATACCAGAAATATAATTGATAGAGCAGACAACACTTCTCCCTTCCATCGTCCTACACTCCCAGTTGCCCCATTTCTCTTCAGTGTATTTACGGTGTCTCCATTCTCCCAGCTCAAAGACTTCTAATGGAACACACAGATCTCAATTTTATACTCCCTTCCTCCTAGGTCACAGCCTAGTTTCTCTGTCTTTGACTTCCAGCCATTTCGCCACATATTAATATTGATTCTATTACATTCACAGGTTCTGGGTTCCGACTATAGTAACTGTATCCTCCAGCTAAAAGTCTCGAAACGGAAGATCTGTCCTTTATGACAGATGTCCTTGACAGACAGACAGACAGACAGACAGACAGACAGACAGTTAGATAGATAGATAGATAGATAGATAGATAGATAGATAGATAGATAGATAGATAGATAGATAGATAGATAGATAGATAGATAGATAGATAGATAGATAGATAGATAGATAGATAGATAGATAGATAGATAGATTGATTGATTGATTGATTGATTGATTGATTGATTGATTGATAGTCAAAGAATGTTAAAGTGTTAAAGAAATTTCAAAGTTATTTCCGAGTTGTCTTAGAATGATTCCGGCCCATTTAAGTATTTATGCCGTGTCAAATACTTCCGAGCATGACAGTTGCTCATTTTTCCCGACCGCTGATGCCCCCACCCCACCACCACCCCCCCCCCCCACCACCACCCCCCCCCCCCCCACACACACACACTGAAGCAATTAGCTGTGGCCTCGTGGTGAAATAATTGAGTGTAGGCATTCCTGGTGATTTCTGGGGAGTGCAGGGGAAAAAAAAAAAAGATCGTTTTATCCACTTCTTCTACGAGGTCCATATGGTTCACCTTTCCCAGCAGATGAAGCTTTCCTTCCACACCCAGACAGACAAATATTCACCGCAAATATCTGACTAAACTGGGGTCACTGTCAAAAATAATTCCTTGCAGGCTCAAGTCTAAAAATCCTTGAACCGTTGATGAGAAAAATCTTTTTAGATGCAGCTGTTTGCTAGCCGGTAACCCTGCAGCGCAGCTATGTGTAATTACTGTCTGCACGCCAGCTGATCCTAACCTTTATCTATCACAGGAGTAGTTTACTGAGCATGACTTTCAGCCATGTCCTCTTTCCTTAATGCTCATTTTCCCTCATGTTAACAACTGGGTGCTGCCCAGTACAAACACAGACTCCCACTGTGTTCCACTGATTAGCTTCATTTTGGAACAACCTCAGACTCAGATTATGAACTCACAGCCACTAGAGTATAAAGCTAATGTTTGAAATGTCCAGTTTCTATCTTTATTCATATGTTTATCTGAAAAACAGTCTCAATCTTTAGTCTGCATTCTTTGAACTGGCAGAAATGGGAAAAACAATACCATTGTGAACCCCTGCTACTGAATTTCCAGTTTAACATCATGTGATAAAATTTGATGGAAACTGCAGTGTCTGAGCTCTTTCAGTCCAAAAATAACTTTCAGCTTTGGACAGAGAGAGAGGGAGAGAAAAAAAAAAAGCAGCAGGACCAGCAAAAGCTCGAATGACACCGATCCACAAACGTATGGAGCACAGTTGGAGCTTGCGGCGCATAAAGAATCACACATGTATAAACAAACCTCAAACCTGCTGCTAGAAAATCACCAGAAAACTGCTATGGATTAAAAAGTGCTGAGGGGCAGAAAGGGATCTGGAGAGAAGGGATAGTTCAGATTATTTCTTTACCAGATGATCAGATCAGCTTTTCCATACACACAGAGACGCATGCCTGTGTCATCTTACATTTCTTTATAATGTCTTTCGTGATGCAGTCACATTTCTCCAGGGACAGAACATATTTTATGCATTACCATCTGTGTAATGGGAAATGCATTAACAAAAGGGATTACTCATAGACGAGACAGAAACCCAGAGAGGTTAACGTTTGATGTGTACGTCCCACGAGATCA
>NC_090788.1:14922500-14952500 GCF_040054535.1 Antennarius striatus
CTTCAGGATTTAATCAAAGTATGACAAAGCTGATTATCCTGCAATCGAAATTATGTACCGTGTGTTTTGAACTTTGGTGATTTGAGTCCAGCTCATGACTTATCTTGTTAATTTTATAAATATTGGCATGGTACAACTCAATATTTTTCACTATCATGTTGGGAGTGTCTGGAAACAAAAGACAAACACCACCAAAAAATGAACAAAGCCCTTGATGTGTGCAGACGATGAGCAGCTGTAACCTTTTCATTACAGTTACCATCCACATTTCTGCTTTCACAAATTCTGTCAAGCTGTCCATGTGGCAGGAAAAATCTGGTCACACAAAAAACCTGTGATCAAAACACGCAAACACACACACTACCATATATATAATTTAAATAAATAAAAGTATATGAACATCGTGAAAATAATACTATTAATTTAAGACAAACTTAAAAGATTCTAATTATCAAGCAGGCATGTCAAAGAAGAAACATTTTGCTGCCCATCAGTTTTCTTCTGAACAGAACAGGAAAATAAAAGCATGGAAATATGAAAAAAAAAGTCCCATTCTTTATATGTGCAAATACAACAAGATGAAAAACATCTTTGAGGACTTGAGAGGGTCAGTAGTAAAAGATGTTAGTGTCGCTCCTCTCTTTTCACTGTAGGACACATTTGTCTTTGTTGCTGTATTTCCGCCTCCTCATCTCCAAACCACGCTCCAGACGCTCATCTTCCTCCAGAGCCCTGTGAACACATTATAATATACAGTAGCACAAATGATATTAATTCTATTCATAGACTTGTATGATTGATTATTACCTGTAAATAAGAAACAAGCACTTTACCACTGAACCAACTATTATTTCAGATCATCTTTACACGTGAACCTGAGCGTTTCCTTTTAAACTACATAATGAGTTGAACAGAATATAATAAGTCTATTCAAGCCTTTCTCTTTTTAAGAACAAATTGAACATCTCCCAGCGATTGTTTCACCTGTGCGCCCACACATGCTCACCCTCTCTCCTTGGCGTCGATGTCCCTGATGATCTCGTCCCGCTGGTTGACCAGAGATACCAGTTCCTGGAGGAGCAGCTGCTCCCTCTGCTGCTGGGAGGAGGACTTCTGCCAGTCTGCAGGACACAGCAGATCCCTAAAGGTTCATATGATGGAGCTACAGGCTCTAAGCTAGTCTTTCTACTGTTTGGGGAAAAAGACAGCTAATCGTTTGTAGAGTGGTAGAATGTAAATAATTGCACTGAATTTTTTTGTAATTAATGGGTGACATTTGGACATTTGTTTTATCATTCTATTTGCTTGTTTGTCTCACTGGTTACAGTTTTATTGTCTTTTACTCATCTCAATTTGTTTTGAATGCATTGAATGTAACTTTTCTATGTAAACATTTACGGACTTTAATTTAATGTTAAATTTTTGGATTTCTTGCTAATTCATATCACAAATTCATACCATCAGGTAATTGTCTTATATCTTTTTCATCACACATTAGTAATAATAATAATAATAATAATAATAATAATAATAATAATAATAATAATAATAATAATAATAATAATAATAATAATAATAATAATAATAACAATAATAATAATAAAAATAATAATAATAATAATAATAATAAATATTCCTAGCTGCTCCCCGCTATCAGGGGTCACGGGGGTTGCATGACTCTATTCCAGCGAACTTGCAGGCGAGAGGGAAAGAACAACAACACACCTATAAACATTTGACTATGTTCTCCTTGAATATGACGCATTTTCATCATTAAAATCAATTTGAAGTATATAGCATTGGCTCTACTTTGACCAGCCTCATAACTGATATAACGTGTACAATGTTTAGTTGTAGTTTTGCCACTGGATGTCAATTACTTACCTTCGATCGCCAGCATGACCCGCAGCTCTCTGTTCAGGAGCTCGAATCTCCTCTCCAGATCCTGCTCCTCTTGGCTACAGATAAATGTCAGACAAGTTAATCTTCCTGCGTGTTCCACTCTTTGTGGTTGTCTGTCTACTGCATGTGGGTCTTACAGCAGCTCTAGATTGTCCTGCCTGCGTATCAGAGCGTTCTTCTTGTTCACCAGAGTGAACCACTCCTGAATGAGTCTCTCCTCTTCATCACGGTCGCTTCCTGCAATAATAAATAATAAGAGGAGGATTACAACACAACTGGACAGAACACCTTCACTAAAACTGTTTTAACTTATTTCAAAATGTTTTCAGCAACATTTACTTCTTTTTAGGACACACAACATTGTGGTGTGGTGCGACATGCGCCTGTCTACCTGTTTCCATAAGACTTCGTAGTCGCCGCTCCACCACTGCAGCTCTGCTGTCAATGTGCTTCTGTTCTGTCTCTAATGCTGCCAGCTCACTCAGGACATACTGGCTGGTGTCCTGCAGACACTGACCACAAACACCAGTCCCACAAACACACAGAAGAACACACAATCACCCATGAACATAGACGAGACAATGGCAGACAGGAGCCGAAAGAAGGAAGTGGATAAAGGAGACCAGAGGAAGGAGGAAGTCAGGGAATAAGAAAAGAAATCAAAAAAGAGGGTCAGAAGATTAGGCCAGGGGATTTCAGAAGGTTCAAAATACTAGATGTTCTTCATCATCCTCATCGTGTTTATGATTCAGTGGATTTAATTTGAAACTGATGGTCAAAGCAAAGAAGACAAAACAGGAAACAATTAGACACAACTGACCAATGTTTCTTCCTCTTGTTTGGGAGGCTGGGTATCAGATGTGCTCTGCAACTCTGCACAACATGGGTCAAAACAAAGCGTAATGACAGAGAAGAGATAGAGATGAAGATGTGAGGTTAATTAAAAGTTTGGAAGCCTAATATTCATGCTCAACTGTCGGGTGCGCACCAGTGTCACCAGAGCTCTCAGCCGTGGGGCTCATCACGCTGTCTTCATCCTGGACAAGAAAAACACTTTAGAATGAAGCAAATACCACGTGGCAGACACGTACAATAAAGTTACAGCAAATATAATTTTCTACCTGAGACTCCGATTTGACTGCTTTGTTGTTTGACCTCGGTGGTGGGACGGGGGTAACTGACTCATCCACTAGAAACAGATGGGAGCAAATGTTATTCAATGGACTTAAAACTATTCTAAAACAATTAATATTATTAATTGTTTTAGAATAGTTAACAATTAACATTATTAACATAATATTAATTGTTAATATTATGTCAATATTAACAATTATTGACATAATATAAAAGCAAATTGCCATAGCAGGTCTGTTTTGTCATGTTATTTCACCTAAAAGCAACAATCCCATTATAATCTCTCCTTCACAATATGACTATGAAAACTTGGCCCTTAAATAATTTGATTCTAGTTATTCTAGAAAAACAATATTTCACTGATGGAGGTTTTCTCCTTTTCTCTGAAACCGCTAAAGCTCCGCCCACTTTGGCACCACATTTTATCAGAATAATTAAAGCTAGAAATTAGTTTTCCTTCAATTAGTTCCACGTCTGCTGCATTATAAGTTGTTTTCTCCCAGGACTATATTTTAAAATCTACATGTTTAGAAGTGGATCACTTATCACTTGGATCCACATCAGTGGTAGACCTTCTGGGGATGTCATCAGCTTATTTTTTATGTACCGAAGGTCCATGTTTTAATTACCCTGTCCTGCAAAAAATCCTTTAAAAACTAATCCAGATCCAGACCTATGCCCCCCGACCATTAAATTCAGAACGATTTATTGTATAACGATTTACTGTAGGAACCTTGGAACACTATAATTTATTGACCCGTTGTAAACTTGATTTAATGATTTGTTTATCCGTGCTGCTTGTCGCTATAACTGTAAGTCAAACTGTTCTACTTGACATTCCTGAGCTGCCTGGAGACACAAAAACTTCCCCCTTCCCTCTTGTCTGTTTTCCCAGCTTGACTATTTGTGCTCTATTTTTATTTATATTTCCATCCTTTGTAAAACAGTTGAGCATCGCTGAATAATAAATCTGAAATGAAACTGACTGTAGGTAGAAGTGGCTTAAATGATCCTTCACAACAGATTTATTACAGGATTGAAATAGCTGAAATCAACAGAATGTGCATGTGTGAGACCTTTAATCGGCCGTTTGGTCCTGGGCGGAGGCACGACCAACGTACTGCTTCCTCCTTCCTCCAGGTTGACTCCTTCATTTAGCCTGGCCATGCAGAAAGCAGCGGCGTCGGCACTGGATGGACCGGGTCCAGAGGGGGGAAGGCCATAGCTGGACTGGCTGCTGTTGTGCTCTATTTGAAGGACACTCAGCTGCTGGTTGGTGAAGTGGGAGCGGATCTGGCTGAGGTAGGTCATGACTATGAGCCTATCAGGAACGGAGAGGATAACCATGTCGGACGGCTCGAGCAGACGAGAGATGCCCAGCGCCTCGAAACCGTCAAACGCCTGATGTCATCAGAAAAAAAGGATATCATCAGTGAACAAACTGTGTGTCAGAAGAAGGTTGTTTCAGAAAATGAATGAGAATAAACTGAGAGCCAGAGAATTTACATCAAATAATGGAGTGTTTCATTTGTTCACCTGTTGTTCTATCAGGAATAATTCACAAGGGGAAATCCACAAACATGATTGAAATCACTAAAATGACTAAAATTGATTAAAACATGGTCTCGTCTATTTCTCTGAGTCAGAGAGACATATTTCATCAGCAAAACAAATCCCATAATCCCACGACAGACTGAGAGACTCCTGGTTGGTAGAAATTACATTATGAGCACATAAGATAACATAAAAGTAAACATTTGAGTTAAGGACACCCAGACACTATCCATTATTGATTTATGTTTTATTATGTGGTTAAAAAAATTTAACTTTATGAACTAGGTTCAGTATATCACTACATAATGCCACATGCTTTGAATACAGAAGAAATCAGTGAGAAGTTATCCAGCACTCTTAAAGCAATAATGCTAAATAATAATGCTGAATAATAAAAGTCCACAAAACTGAGTGACTAATAAGGATAATTGAAGGACATTTTTCTGAAACAGACGTACAAATCTCTTCCTTACCTTCTTGTTGTTGATTTTGATGTCATGAGAGTCCAACTGGTCAAAATCTCTGAGAGCACAAAAGAAAATAAGAATATAATCAGAACATGTGTTATAATTTGATGATAACTTCATTCATTACCATTTGGTCCGTAAAATGAGATACTATAACAATTTCAGAGAACACAAACCCAACAACCCCTATTATATAAACTGTAAAAAGTAAGTCATCAACCAATCACATCTTGATTTGTTTCACGCTACGCTGACAGAATATGAAGCATGACCATATTGCAGAAAGACTTAATGATTTTAAAAGCCTAATGCAAAAAACAAAATCAAGCAGGAAATAAGCAAACAAACTGGAAAGAGACTTTAATCTGAGCACCAGGTCACGTTGTCTACATGCGTACATTTTTTCTGGATGGAAGTGGTGCAGGATGGCGCAGAAGGCCAGGCCGTTTCTCCAAGATGTGCTGAAGTTGGTGACTTTGATGCCCTGGTACTTGTTGGTGATGTCCTGACACCACTGAAGCAGTGACTGGCTGGAGTTCACCAGGTCCTGGAAGAGGAGGATGGAGGGATCAAGAAAAGGAACTTCAAACCGGACTGCACGTTAAATTATATACATTTACCTCAGCTGCATCGTCCTTCCCATCAGCCTCCTCTCTGACCATTGGAACTGAACCAGATGACTTGAGGTCAGAGGACTCCTCCTCTTGTAATGTAGGCAGCCAAGATGTCTTCATCTCATACTGGTGTGGTGGAGTGGTGTGTGAGTTGATGTGTCTATCACTAGTGTGTGTGCTAGTTGTGTCGTCTGGATGTAATGGTGGTTCCCTCTTTGCGCTATCGGGGACGTCAGCTGGTTGGGCTTTTAGCCTAAAAAAGTGGGGGACATGAAGAATTAAAAAAGTAAGACAAGCTTTAACTTGTAGAATGAAAGATATCTCCCAATCATTCTGTTATCAGCCACCAGTGAATCATAGATGTAACGAGACGTGCAAGCAGACAGATTGCAGGCATTACCAATACAAGTTCAATGTTACAAACACAGCAGGAGCAACGGAACAGCCTGCATTGGTCAATGGCGCTGACAAGAGAATCCGTTTAGTATACATGGTACACAGACTAGAACAGGGATTCAAACTGTTGACAACACAACTGGTTTGATTAGCCGGTCCCAAAATTGTCTGTGGGAGTGAGTGTGTCCGTGTTTGTGTGTCTTTGTGTAGCTCCACCGTGAACTGGCGTCGCGCCCGGAGTTTCCCCGCCTCAAACCCTAAGACAAGCTGGGACAGGCTCCACCTTGGAGTGAAGTGGCAGAGCAGAGGTATCAGTTCACCTCCTGAGCACCGCAGAGGTGCCCTTGAGCAAGGCACCTCATTATACAAACTTCTCTACAGATATAAGTTCCTCATGTCAGTCGGACCTTTCATACCTGGTGGCAGTGCAGGGACATGCAGGGTAAGGAAGGTAGGGGGGTGAGGCGGTGACTTCTAGTGTGCCTGCTTCCCCTTCCACTGACAACCTCGCTGAGGGTTAGAACACTCATCATTTGCCCTGCATATACTGTCATATCATTCAAATGTGGAAAAATATTTTAACCACTTGCCTCACATATATACTGTACGCTTTGCCATTTAGCACATTAGCATGCTAACGTTACCATTAATCTCAAAATAGCGGTGCCTGTGCTGTAAGTACACAAAGCAGCACAGGTTGAAAGACCTGAACGACTTACGCATCCTTTTCATTCTGATTTGGCTCTTCAGCCACGGTTAGTGCCATTTCCTGAAGGGTATTGAAGCAGGTAACAGTCACATCCTGACTGTCATCAACAAGTTCTGTTTTGTTAGAATCTGGGATGAGGAGCTTCATTCTGCGAGGTCCAGAGACAGGAGATGTGTCACTCGTCATATGGTGAATTTTAGCCAGTAACAGCATCTCCTCCTCTTGGAGCTGTTGGTCTTTGGTGGGTTTAATTTGCTGACTATCAGCTGAGCCCTGGTAAAGTGTCTGCCCATCGTAAGCGGGTAAGGAAGGCTTCTGGGTAATGGCGAAGGACAGATGGCTTGGGCTGAAGATAGAAAAGGAAATTTCAGAGGAAAAACCTAAATACTAAAATGCCCTTCAACAGATTGAACCACAGCGTCATGCTCTTTTCTTTAGTATCACCATTCATCTCATGCAGCCATGGCTTCATCTTCACTTCACAACATGTGAGTCACAACCACTGAACTCTATCATCAAATCTATCACAAATCAATTGATACTTTCATGGCTACTTGCTATTTATGAGGCATATTTACTTCCAAAATCCAAGATAATTACGTATTTGTTATGGAATTCAGCCAAAAAATGCTTATGGACAAATGAGTAACAACCACAATGAGCCCCCAACAACTCTCAATCCATCCTCAGTGACTCAAACCTCTGTTTTGAGTCATGACCAAGATTATGTCACCATATTTGTATGGTGACATAATGACCTCATGAAAAAACATAGTGCTGTTACCACAGAGGAAACTGCTAGAACAGGCCAGAACCATGAATGACGGGGAGGAACGGTTCTTAATCATTCGGTAAAGCCAGTCGGTCATGCTTTGGTTCCAAACACTAACAGAGCACTGGCATAGATCTCTATCCTTTCTGGTTACTCACCTTTCTCTCTCCCTGTTGCTATTTCTTACTCTCACTACCCACTTACTCACCCTGATTCACCTTCCACGTAAAGCTCATCCAGCCAGATGGAGCCAAGATCTTCCTGTCTTCTCTCACACTCCTCCTTCTCCATCTCCTCCTCCAGGTCTTTCTTAACCATAATTACAGAGACTGATCTGGAGTCAGACTCATCTGTTGGTCTGGCTGAAGGGGTGAAATCAGCAAATCTGGCCAAAATTGTTTTATGGTCAGCGTTTGAATCACCCAGATTTGATTTGGGAGCAGACTCCCTGCCTGACTCCTCTTTACTCCCCTGTAGCTTCACATCAAATGCAACATCCTCCAGTTCTGCCTCCTTCAAAGGAGGCCAGTCGTTGGATCGATTAGCCATCACTTGCTGGTTGTTCTGCAGACACTTTGCAGAAATCATATCTTCATTTTGTTGTTTCACCACTTCCTCCTCCCCTGGGCTCACAAAGTCATCCACCCCTTTTCTAAGGTTCTTTTTTATATTTCTCTGCTCATTTTCTGTCTCTTCATCTACCCATTTGCTTTGAGAGTTCTGTGTTCTGGCCTTTTCCTTCTCCACCCTTTCTCTGTCCTTCCTCTCCATCTCTTCTCTCTCCTGTTCCAACCTCTGACTCTCTTCTTCCTTTTCCCTTGCTTTCCCCTCCCTCTCCTTCTCTTTTGTCTCCTTTTCCAACCTCCTTCTCTCTTCCTCCCTTTCTTTCTCCACCCTTTCTCTCTCTTTTCTCTCCATCTCGTCTCTCAACTTTTCCAACCTCAGTCTCTCTTCCTCCTTTTCCCTTTCCACCCTTTCTCTCTCCTTCCTCTCCATCTCTTCTCTTTCCTTTTCTAACCTCAGTCTCTCTTCCTCATTTTCTCTCGCCATCCTCTCTCTCTCCTCCCTCTCCATCTCTTCTCTCTCCTTTTCCAACCTCAGTCTCTCTTCCTCCTTTTCCCTCGCCATCCTCTCTCTCTCCTCCCTCTCACTCTCTTCTCTCTCCTTTTCCAACCTCAGTCTCTCTCCCTCCTTTTCCCTCGCCATCCTCTCTCTCTCCTCCCTCTCCATCTCTTCTCTCTCCTTTTCCAACCTCAGTCTCTCTTCCTCCTTTTTCCTCGCTATTTTCTCTCTCTCCTTCCTCTCCATCTCTTCTCTCTCCTTTTCTAACCTCTGTCTCTCTTCCTCATTTTGCCTCTCTACCCTTTCTCTCTCTTTTCTCTCCATCTCGTCTCTCAACTTTTCCAACCTCAGTCTCTCTTCCTCCTTTTCCCTCCTCATCCTCTCTCTCTCCTTCCTCTCCATCTCTTCTCTCTCCTTTTCTAACCTCTTTTGTTCTTCCTCCTTTTCCCTCGCCATCCTCTGTCTCTCCATCTCTTCTCTCTCCTTTTCTAACCTCCGTCTTTCTTCCTCCCTTTGTTTCTCCATATTTTCTCTCTTTTTCCTCTCCATCTCTTCTTTTTCCTTCTCTAACACCAGTCTATGCTGTTCTTTTTCCCTGTCAGCCCTTTCTCTCTCCTTCCTCTCCCTCTCTTTTCTCTCTTTTTCTAATCTCCTTCTCTCTTCCTCATTTGCCTTCATCACCCTTTCTCTTTCTTTCCTCTCAATTTCTTCTTGTTTCATTTTTAACATCAGTCTCATCTCCTTTTCTTTTTCTGTCCTTTTTGTCCTTTCCGCCTCCTCCCTGTGTACCCTCTCTCTTTCCTCTCGTTTCCTGTTTTCTATCATTTCTTTCTCCCCTCTCTCTCTCTCCAGCTCCTTCTCCTTCTCCTGCTCCCTGGCTGCCTGTCTCAGACTCTCCACCAGACTCAGCCCATGATAGGACAAGCCCTCTGGTTTCTGAGGTGCTTCAGGTCTTTCTCTGTCGTTCTGATTGTCATTTGTGTCACAGAAGCCTGTGGGCGGTGAAATATCCACAGTGATAGACAGATCAACTGTCTCAGAGGTGGATAACACCTCTCCATGTCCTCCAGGTAAACCCAGCTGGTCTTCCGTACTCATGGAAGGGTATGGTTGGTCTGCGGAATGGTGTGGATGAGCTGCATCAGTGGATCCAATAGTCTCCAGGGTGGAAGTCAGTGTCTCAGCACTAAAGGGACAGATACGAGGGTCAGGAACACTCTGAGACGGGGCTCACCTTAAAGTGTTCTCTGCAGGCTCTGAACAGAAAGCCAGACAGCATGCTCCACTCAGCACATCCCTCTCAGGCCTTGTTTTGGTACTTATCCAAAGCACACAGAAAACATCACTCCTGCTGGCTGCACTGGGACCACCCTTCACTTCCTTTCCTAACTTGTGCTCATCTTAGAAAAGACCCACTGGTTGTGACATCACCTCTGACATTAGACCAGGTGGTAACAGTGTCTGGAGTCATGCAGGTGAGAAGCCAGATCATCATCAGAGGAAGATGCACAAGACAAAGCCTCTATGAAACACTGTGCAGCAGCTCCCTGCATGGGTTATGATCAAATAACCCACATCATGGCGGGTTGACCACTGGGACCAACAGAATGCTGTAAACTTGGTTAAATAGTGCTTATATACACATTTTTATCTCCAGTGCTTCAAACAAAAACTGAGGGTTTCCACAGCTCCACAAAGTTATTTATGGCATAAACTTCTCATTTTCTCTCTTCATCTTTTCCTCTCCATCTATTCCGTCATCGTTTCCAACCTCTTTCTGTTTCTCTCCTTCTCCCTCTCCACCCTCTAACTCCCCTTCCTCCCTCTCTCCTTCCTTTCTATCTGCTCTATTTCTACTACTTTTCCCACTCATCTCTAAATAAGGCCTGTAATTTAAAAACCTTTTCATCTGCTGCAATAATGACCACATGGCCATTATTGTATTAAGTGGATAAAGTTACTACTGTTAACTCAATCATGTTATTCGTCACTTAACATGTTGAGTAATAATGTCTTGTTTCATGTTTTTTTTACGTTCAGCAGGATATGTCATCATGTTTTATTGTCTGGCTCCCTTTCAGTCTGAACAACACACAACTATTTCATGATCCCTCACAACATAACAAATAGCTTTAGCCACAGGAAAGCACAGAGACCCTAAACCTAAACCCCTAAACTTCAACTACTGCTGGCGTGAAACTTGCAAATGGCTCCACCTCAACTTCCACCCCCTGCTCTGCAACACATACTCCCACCACACATAGCCATTCGCACACAAGCATGCTTTTTACAGATTGCAACAGCTCTTGTCAAAGTTGGAAAGGTCAAACACTCATTCTTAGAGCATAAGCTGGGGCTGAGATGAAGAGAGCAGCAACAGATGAGGTTATGTCCATCTACTTCAGCTGCAGCACCACAAATGAAAAGCCAGGACATGCAGCACACAGGTGTAACTGAGTGTGTGTCTGCGAGTAGCGTTTGATACAAAAAACAGACATGTCACAGCACACTGTGCAAGAACATCTCTGACTCACCCCCCCATTACATCACCCTCCTCCTGCATCTTATTCTCTTCTTCAGTGCCGTCACTACTTTCCTTCCCTTCTTCCACTGTGGTCTCCTCCAGAGTCGCCCAGAGCTGTTTTTCTGCCTTCCACACTGGCTCCTTATTGTTGACGAAAACCTCCTGACCACCAACCTCGATGTTGGCTGACTTCTCCTCATCTGCTCCCCCTGATTGAGGTTTTCCTGATGGTTGCAGAACTTGTTCCAACCGCTGTCCTGGTTCTGGTTTTGAGGGCCGAGGCGACTCAAGCCCTAAAGTCACATGCTCACTAGTCAGCTTGTGAGAAATTTTGACTGGGGTTTCTGGATCAGCGCTGGGTCCCTTCGGTTCTTTGGGCTCCTCTTTTGCTGTTGGAGTGCCGGGTTGAGCAGGAAACGAGATGTTGTGATGTGCTTCAGAGGTATTTGATGTGATTGGTCGGTGCTCCTGCCTAACAGGGGTGTCCATCTCAGCAGCATCTTCTCTGTACGAGCTGGATGCAAGGGTAAAACATGAAAGATACAGACATTAGAATTTTATACTTGCTACTTAAGGCCACACAAAAACAGACTGTCAGACTGTCAGAGAAGCAGAAAAAGATGGTGAAATAGAAGATAAAGGTGAGAAGCAGACTTCCACACACACCCTTATCCATTCTTACCCTCTGAATAAAGGTTTTGCAGAAGTCTTTTCAGGTATATCTTTTTTATTTCTCCCTTCAAGCACATTCCAGAGAGGAACCTCTGTATCAGATGACCTCTGTGGGGCCGTTGCTACGTTCAAGACCTCAAATGTATCAGTGGTGTCTGAACGGTCGCTGGGTGGAGAACACAGAGCCGACATTTTGTTTTTTGGGGCAACAATGTTTGATAATGAACCTTCCTTTAAGAGAGAGGGATGTCCAAGACTGGAAGGGGAAATAAGGGGAAAATAGAGGAGAGAACAAAATGAGGGTGGCAGACTATCATGAGGAACACACAGGGAAAGATGAGGAAGAGAAGGACAGTAGAAACAGTAGAGGTAGATGATCCCAAAAAACACGGAGTCATACAACAAACATTCATACATTCATTTTCTTGAGGACAAGATAATCCATAATTGTCTCGTCTTCAGCCATTTATCCAAATCCAGGTCACGGTTTATGGTGAAGACTATCCCAGTTCAAATCGGGCGAGAAGTGGGGTACACCCTGGACGAGTCGCCAGTTTATCGCAGAGCCACATAAAGAGACAAACACCCACTCGTGCACAGACTCATACCTACGATCAATTTAGAGTGGCCAATCCACTCAAACTACATGTTTTTGGAGATGGGAGGAAGGAGGAGAACCCGGATAGAACCCACACAGAACAGGCAAACTCCACCCAGAAAATCAAACCCTGATCAGATCAAACAAGGTAATTACTGTTTGACACATTTTCAGTGCAATAACACAGAAAACTCAATTAGGATGAAACTGACGCATTGATTGATTCATTTGTCAGATTGAAAAGTAGACAACAAAAACAAACACAATCCCCAGTAAACACTTTGGTTTTATTTCTGTGACTCACCGCTCACTGGTGGAGACAGAGCTCGGTGAGTTCCCTGACTGAAGGGTCTTTTCTCTCTTTTTGTTCAGAGGAGGGACGTGCTCTCCACCTTCTTTCTCCACACCTCCCTCTTCTGGGACAGGAGTATGTGTGGCATCCTTCACAGCTGAGGGAGAGTGGGTGAAGCTGGGTGGAGGAAGGTCAGCGTGTTTGTATGAAACCAGAGTCTTCATTTTCTGTTTGTCCTCATCTGACTTGTTGGCCTCTTCCAGAGCTGCTTCAACCTCCTTCCTCCTCTTTGCCTCCTCTTTCAATTCTGCTTTCTCTTTCTCCTCTCTATGTCTGTTCTCCTGTTCTACTTCCATCTTTTTCTGTTCCCCCTCGTTCTTCTTCCTTTCTCTCTCCAGCTCTGTCTTCTCTTCTTGCCTCTCTCTTTTGACTTTCTCCCCTTCCTTTTCCTCCTGTTCTTTTAAGAGCTTCTCTTTCTTCATCACATCCTCTTCATGTCTTTCCTCATATGCGCTTTTTCTCATTTCCATTTTTTCTTTTTCCTCCTTTAACAGCTTTTCATTCTCACTCTTTTTCTTCAATATGTCCCCTGTGCTCTCCACTTTCAGTACTCTCTCCTTGTCTTTTTCTTCCCTCCTTTTTCTTTCATCTTCTTCTTTGACTCTCCTCTCCTCTGCCTCTTTTGTCTTCCTCTGCTCTTCTCTCCTCTCTTCCGCCTTCTTCTTTTCCTTCTCTATGTCATTTTTCTTTCTCTCCTCCTCCTGTTGTTTTCTCTGTTCTGCCTCCATCTTTGTTCTTTCTTCCTCCGCTTTTGTTTTCTGCTGCATCTTCTCTTGTTCCTCCCTCAGATGTTTCTCCTTCATCTTCCTCCTCTCTTCCTCTTCCAGAAGCCTCTTTTCCTCTTCCTCCCTCCTCCTTCTTTGCTCCTCAAGCAATTGCCGCTGCTCCATCCTTTTCTCCTCCTCCTCTTTCAGTTTCCTCATGAAGTTCTCTCTCTCAATCCTCCTTTCCCCTTCCCTCCTAAGTTTCTCCTTTTCCTCCTTCACCTCCAGGAGGTGCTTTTGTTCCTCTCTTTTCCTCCTTTCCTCCTCATCCCACTTCTTTTTTTCCTCCTCTTTCTCCCTCAGTTTCTCCTGTTTTTCTCTCCTCTCCTTCAGGAATCTCTCCTCCTCAAGTTTCCTCTTTTCCCTCTCCTTCTGAACCTCCTCCACCTCCTTTAAGACCCTCCTCTTTTCCTCCTCTAACAATCGCTTCTTCTCCTCTTCATGTTTTCTCCTCTCTTCCTGCTCTTGCAATTGGAGCATTGCTTTTCTATCTTCTTCATCTCTTCTTCTTTCCCCCTCTTGATCCTTTGGCATATCTTTCTCCATTTGCTTCTCTTTGGCAGGGTTTGTCATCGCCTCCTTCTGCATTGTTGCTCCTTCTGTCTGCTCTGTCAGCTCTTCTTCAGAGGCCTTTTCATTGGTTTTCTGTTCACGACTGCAGAACAGATAAACAGCACTCCTTAATCTTGAATGTGAGTTTGAGTTTGACCACCAGCACCATTGTTAACATGTTAAACCTGATAGTTTGAAGCTGTGTAACTGTATACGTATATAAATACTCACCCAGGAGGACATCTTTTGATGGTATCCATCCTAGAATCATCATCTTCCAGAAACAAACCCCCTGATTCTTGTCTTTGGTTAAACGACTCAAATACGATGTCATCAATATCGGGGTGGGGCATTTCTGTCTTTACAGTGCTATTAATGTTCGGCACATCATTGGTTTGTTTATTCAAACCATTATCCCCCATATTATTTTGTAGTTTAGGGGTGATAAAAGCCGCCACGACAGAAGTGGAAGGCTGCTGAGGGATGGAGCTCTCCAAGCAGGAGAAAGGCCATGGAGGGGGCGGGGCTATTATCAGCTCTGAATGTGATTGGGCAGGACTGGGGACAGAAATATTGGCGGTCAGACTCACGAGATGAACGATACTTCAGAGTGGACGTGCAGGAGGTGATTAGAAGGGAAATGGTGGAGCCACAGCAGAAAGAAACTACGGACATGATTATTCGTGTGAGGAGGTCACAGCAACGGGATCAAAGGTAGAATACATTCATGTTAACACACATCTCAAAACCTAGATCCATTTCTTTACACACAAACAAGCATGTTTGCAGAAGATTGTCATCTTCTCTGAACCCATTTTCCTGTTTGCACAATTTGTCATCGATGATGTTTCTACCATGCTTTCGAACTGCGACTGGCCAAACATGTCTCTGAGGTTCCAAACCACACATCTCAAATGTAAAACTTGTGTTATCAGCACATGATCTCACCTGACCCTTTGTGGTTCAGTGTTGTTTTCTGTGACTGGTCTGACTGGTCTGTTGGACTCTGATTGGTTCATTTTTAGAGCGTCTTCACCTTGGACCAGAGTTGTTTTCTTGTCTTCTTGAGGAAGGGGAAACGCTGAGCCTAAAAAGAGCAAAAGTCTGGTGCTGAATTTTGCATGAAGAGTGAGGTAAAGGAAAGGTTCATCAGGAACGAAGTGTCTGAAATAAACATGGGGATTCATTAACTGGTGTACCTGACTGACAGGAACTGATCAGCAAAGGAGGAGCAGAAGGAGGGACAGCAAGCTGAGTATGAGGAGAGGGGAATAAAAGGGAGGTGGAAAGAGAAGTCAATCGAGAAGGCGAGGAGTGTGGAAGGGGGGCAGTAACGGTCGGGGATTCAGGATCACAGAGAGCATCGAGGTCAGGGCTACTCAGCAGAGGAACAGGGGTGATATCAGCCTCAGGTGACCATGACCCCTGAACACCTGAGGAGGCAGAGAAGACAGGAAAGAGAAAGCGATGAAGATTAGGGAGAATGGGCAGTGAAATGTTCACGAAAGGAGAGAAGGAAAAACGCATGGAAAACAAAGCATGACCGAAATGCAAAGGGGAACAAAATTTCAACAGTTGCAAGACTTTTGACCTCAGTTACCTGACTCTGAGACAGAGGCATGAGATTTAGGGAGAGGATGTGTTGACAGAAGATCAGCAGAAAAAGGAGAGGGAGAGGAGGGACGGGCGATGGACTTGACAATCTGAGGTCTGAAAATGTGAGAGTGACCTAGTGGAGAGGACAGGCCATGACGAAAATCACAAACAAACAGGGATGGAGAGAGATGAAGAGAGATTTTAAAGATGTGAAACAAAGGATCAGCACTAGACTGTAACTACTGTCAAAACGGCCACAAACCAGACGTGGCAGCAGGATCATTTGCGGTGTGAACCTCTAGAGGGAGCTGTTGTTGTGAGGCAGGAGCTGAAGAGAGGAGAGGAAAGCAGGGTGGAAGGAGAAGTGATGAACCAAAGAGGAATCAAGCATGATAGGACAACAGCAGAGCTAAATTTATAACGTGTCTCTAACCGCGCTGAAATGCAGAAGTGATCCATATTTATTGTTTGCCTCAGTTTGAAAGAGGAACTCTCCTGTTTGCCTCTGCTGTCCTGGTGTTTGTCCAACAATCGTTCATTTTATAAAAAATACGGCTTTACTGTCAACAGGAAGCCTGACACACTCATTTCAACACAACCAAAACTTTTTCCAATTTTCTCTCAACAACTTGTGTAAGTGTAATGATTGTAAATGTACCGTAAATTGACATGCAGCTGTGGCAAACGAGGTCAACAAGCCATTGCACATAAGGACTCATGCATCATGTCTGCCATGTTGATACCTTTTCCTGAGCCTGGCTGGAAGATTCTGGGCAGAGAGGGAGGCTGAGAAAGGGTCCGAGTGAAAGGAGGATGAGAAGATGAAACCTTAGAGGACAGGGTGGGCTTTAATGAAGAGTAGAAGTTAGTTGGAAGAGGTTGCGAGGTGGTGGAGGCAGTCTTATTGGTCATGGTGGTGGATACAAAGAGGGTACAGGTTTGGGAAACCATGGAGGATGATGGTATGAGATTCCTGGATGATGACAATCCAGAGAGGGGAAGTTTGTCTTGGGTGGTAGAGGTGGGGTTTGCTGTCAAAGAAGTCTCCTTTGAAGCAGCAGGTGAAATGGACAAAGCTTCAGGGAATTTGGCAGGAGGGGGATGAATGATAGAGGATGCGGTTTGGGAAGAAGGCGTGTTTAGAGGCATATTGGGGAAATTAAGGGATAGAGGATTAGCAGGAGACCCATCAGAGGGCAGCAGAGTTGAGAAGATTGTGAGCGAGGAGCTTGGAGGATCAAGAGCTTCAGGTTGGAGAGTGTTGGCTAGTTTTCTATGCTTGGATCTGGGTGAAGGCTGAGGGGAGGGTCCATGGGAGGTCTGTCTCTCTGACTGGACAGGGATGGTAGTGAAGGGGTGTCGGCAGCGATGGGGCGAGGGCTGAAGAGTGCTGGGGAGAGGGGGGCGGGAGTGGATAGTAGAACCTGAAGGAGTGGTAACATGTCCCCAGTCGGGATGGATGGATGGATGGATGGAGGGATGGAGGGATGGATGGTTCAGTGAAAGCAGGTTTATGCAGAAAGAGACACAATGGAAAAGAAGGAAGAACAGACTTATAAATGAGAATGAAAATGGAATGAAGCTGAAAATGACATTAGTGTTTGGATCCCATGTCACAACACTGTGCTGCTCTCAATGAGGATTCATTGAAATCACATTACTGTCCTTACTTATTTGAGCAGCATTTCACATCCTGTGAATTTTGCCCTATTTAATACGGTCTCCACTACAATATGCCTCATCTTTTTCATCCATCTACCACTCAAAAGCTCAATTTGCTGTTGTATGACTGTACTGTGGTGATGAAGAAAGGAGGCTAACACACAGCAGCACTACAGACATTACACAACAGTGACCCGGTAGTCTGATGATGATTTAAGCTGCTGCACAACTTGTTTTCATGTTGGTACCGTAACACCTCTCTGACTACACTCACCATTACATGTCACATTGCATCATCGTCATCAACATGATTCATGCCGAGAGTACAAATACGCAATATGTACAAAAAAAATTGCATATGTGTGTGAAACAGAGTAGAACAAACTGAGCCTCCCAGAGAGAGAGAGAGAACCTACTCTTGGTGGCAAGAGAAACAAAAAGATATAGGAGAAGAGGAGATAAGAGAGAGCAGGATGAAGCTACCTGAAGCTGGAACTCCGGTTGAGGTTTGCTTGGTGGGTGGAGGAGGAGCAGGGCGATTTGGGCGAGTTAGAGTGTGAGGAGGGACTGCTGTGGCAGACAGGAAGAAGAAAAGAGTAAAAGCAGGACAGGAGTCAAAATAAGAGAGCCAAAAAGAGGTAAAGGAAGAAGAAATGTAGAAATATCGGAGTGCAGATCAGAGTATTTGTGTGAAGCTGCCTACCTCTGGCAGTGTCAGACTTCTTGTCTTCATCTTCATCGCTCTCATTGAAGTCATCCAAGTTGCCAATATCTGTGGGTTTGAAGCTCATCAGGCTGGCCAGACTCTGCATGTCTTCATCACTGCAAACCAGGATATGATTATTTATTTTTACTCATACCTAGTTATGCTGTCATGACAACAACTAAGATTATAAATAATTGAAATCTATCATGTGGAAACACTAGTCCCAGACAGGCATCATGATGTCATCGCTGTGAGGCGTGTGACCGATACACTTTTTAAAAAAAAAAAAGTCAAACTTGTAAATGAAATTGTGACAAAATTAAAAGCGTCCTCACGTGGCTTTTCCCTCCCGAACAAAGACACACGACAGCGACAGCTTGAGCGATGCCTCCACCACCTTGACGGACAGCGGCTTCAGCTTCAAGGTCAGATCCGTCTGGGTCGGCGTCGGGCTGGCAAACTGCTTCAGGTTGATGTCTGCAGACGCCAGCACCTTACGATGGCCCTTGTTCTCCTTTACAGGACCCGCAAAAATAAACATGATATGTACAGCAAATTAGAATGAGTGGAGGAAGTGTTCACACCAACCTGAGCAGAACAAATATGTTATTTAAGAAAAATACTCCATTACATGAAAATTGCAATTACAGTATCACATTTTCCAGAAGTACAGCAGTAAAGTATAATTCAGGGATACAAAAAGGATCCAGACTGGACCATGATAATGGTTCATTATTACAAGATAATGTACTATAATATTTAAAATATAAAGTGCTTTAACACTAAAGCTGGGTGAGGTGAAGCTAATCTAAACTATTAATGCTTTAGCGTAATCACCAATCTAGACTTATATCAGATACTCACTTTGCTTGGTTAAGAATAATTGAGAAACAACTGGTAAGTATGGCTAGGATATAAACAAAGCAGAGCAGAAATATAGATGGGCTTACAAATAAAATGCAAGATTTATTTGTACGCCCAGACATTTTATTGAGAAAACAATTGTGCTGGGTTAATCTACTAATAAAAAAAAACAACAACTATCTTTTAAAAGTGATCCAGAACTACTTACACCCTCAATGACAAAAGTCCACTCTTTATCCTCAAATTCAGTAGCATTGGCCTCCTGAAGACACAGGAAAACACCATGAAATCTGATGAGAACATCTTCATTGTGCATGCGTTTATGTGTCTGCTGTGGTATCAATGCATTTCATAACAAGTGTTTCCATTTACTGAATGCTTGATTTTACCCAGCTGTAAAACAGATTCTTAATGTCTCAAGCATACTCTTGGTATTTTAGAATGATTTATATTTTTAATATGTTAAACCAGTATCTTAACCTTCAAAGACAGAGCTGTGATACACATGTTCTGAATACCTGCTTGTACCTTCAATATCAATATTGGAGGGATGAACAAGATTCCTCAAGAAGGATATTCCTTTCGTTATTTGTGAATGATGGTGGTGGAAAGTACATCTCACATACCTAAATCTCCCACGGGGTTTTATTTGGCCTCAGAATGAAAATCACACAATGTTGATTTAAATCAAACCATCCCGTGATCCTATCCTGCCCTGTAGGGGAGCATCTAAGATTTGCAATTCAGTTTTTTCCTCTCATTTATCACCCATTTCACTAAGTTGTGTAAACAGTGTGTTCTTGTTCTGGTACCTTGAAGAGCGTCACAGAGATGTCGATGTTCTCTGGGACAGGCCACACCACCATGCCCCTGTAGGGGTTCTTTATTCCAGGCTGCCAACTATGGAGCTACACACACACACACACACACACACACACACACACACACACACACACACACACACACACACACACACACACACACACGCACACGCACACTCACACACAAATAATTAACATTATGACACTGTGTGTGTCATTGTTGGTGAGTGTGTGTGGCTGGTGTGTTTCAGAAGCATCACCTTGGAGCACATTCTCCTGTTCCTCCTGGTCCACACCACCCGTAGCTTGTCTGGTTGCCTGCAGACACACATGGAAATGACTTCTCTTCACGGACAACATGTTCAAACTTCCTTCATTAAACATGTGAGCCAACACAGCGTGCTATAGAAAGTCTCATGACTGCCCAATAAGATTGCCATGCAGTCAAGACAAGGCACCATTGTGTGTGTATTTGTGTGATTTGTGTGACAGTGAGCACATGTGATTAATCTATGTGTGTTTCTGTTACTGTAAAGCTGTGAGGACATGATGCGACATGGATTCATGTAGATATGTAGCAACAGTTGGACTACAACATATAGAGTCTAGGTTTATGTACTGCACATGTGTTTCCAATGCATTTCATTTTCAGTGCTCTGCAGAACAGGAAGTGAAAATGGAAGCAGCAAAGTCATGTGATCTGATTGTGAGACATGCCTCTTGACAGGAAGAACTCCACCTTCATCCCCCATGTGTGAACACACACAAATACACACACACACTCACACATAAAGGCCAGATTATATACTAGTACATAATAATACTTCATGGCCTTCAAACCACAGAACCCTAACTGTAGAATATGGATAGCAACAATTTCTTAACAAATATTAGGGCCGTTATATAGTTTAGTAACAAACACTAGATGTGTAATATAGTTTAGTAACAAACGTTAGGGGTGTAATATAGTATAAGAACAATCTTTAGGGGTGTAATATAGTTTTGTCATGTGTCATTACTGTACTTTGTTGTTGTAACTTTGCCATTCAACAAACAATGTTGATATTCCACAGCTGACTACAGGTTAGATATGTTTTACAAAATACTACACATGTCACATTAATTTACTGATTAAATGATCCAATAACAAAATTACTGACATCACTAACTAAATGCCCCCTCGGGTTTTTGTAACATGAAACATTGTGTTCCTGTTGATCTAGCGCTGCTACTGAATCCCTAATTATGCCTGTTCTACAATACTCGCTTTATCA
The DNA here is from genome assembly GCF_040054535.1 of Antennarius striatus. Taxonomy (NCBI): domain Eukaryota; kingdom Metazoa; phylum Chordata; class Actinopteri; order Lophiiformes; family Antennariidae; genus Antennarius; species Antennarius striatus. Next base: position 14,943,496 of record NC_090788.1, read on the forward strand.
TTTTCCAACTTCTGTCACATACAAACTGCTGGCTCTTCTTATCTATGGTCCTTTGGTTTGCGTTTGTGTGTCTGCCTTATTTATCCAAAACAGACTGGTTTATGGACTATTTTGTTATTTCACCCATGCTACCATGTAGCATATGAACATATTTGTATCTGGCTGTTGTATGAAGTTGAGTACATAGTGTAAGGTCAGACTTTTTGTGTTTTGACAGAGCTGAAAACAATATTAGAAGAAACTTTTAAATGATGAGTCATCTCAGACAGTAAAATATATCTTCATTTCCTTTTCAAATACATGCAAAGATTATCATAACTGAAACCTCTAGCCTTTCTTGGCTTCCTCCTGTCCTCTACCCTTCTTCTCTCTGTGCTTTCTTGGCCTACAACAGATTAGTCAAGTCTATAAAGTCTGATTTCATCACACGGCATGTGGGAGTAGTCGCTCTTTCTTAATCACTTTGCCTGCTCATGTTTCTGCGTCCATAAAACACATGCACTTTACCAGTGATTAATCTCTTAACTTTTATTGATTAGTGTCTTCAGTCAGAAAAACAATCTCCTTCTTATCATGATGCTGACAAGCTGATTAGAGAATTACTTTGTATGTTCATATACATTCATGTAATCTTGAGAGATTAGAATGATCAGTGTGCACCAAACTGAGTGCACAAGGATATCTTTGTAAAAGTCAAACATTAGAATTGATCAGTTCAAGAGGATTTCCAATAACAATAAAATGAACTGAGGAATGTTTTCTTTTAAAGACAGACCCTAAAATAACTGGGGTTTTTTTTCTTGGCTGTGTCTTACATAGCTGAATGATGACCCATGCTGAATCACATGGCCACCTCCCAAATATTCTGCAAACTAGGCAATTGCTCAAGAATAGAAAACCCTGATTAAACCACTGTATGTCTGCAAAATAATGGAACAGAAGTGATCTCCTGATTTAATTAGTGATATTAATTAAATATTGGTGTTAAAGTCTGCATAGTCTGCATCTATGTTCAAATTGAGATAGATTTATATATTATTTTCTGCTACTTTGCACCTCTACTCCAGTGATTCATAGATAAATATTGCACTTGTTACTTACTTAATGAATGCATAGTCATTAATGTAATAATTCAATAATATATATTGGGGAACTACAAATTAAACATACTTTAACTTTCCTAGCCTAGTTTCAATGGGGTACAAGTAATTAATGTACAGCTATTCTGTTGCTAACAAACCCAAATTTAATTTCTGTCTTAATTTCAGTTAGAGTTCTGAATGGGTCACGTCTTTGATAGGTGGCTGTGAATAAACAGGGTCAGGTATTGGCCCCACAGTCACTGTGGAGGAGCCTTTCACATGCAGAGCTCTATATGTATGAGGGCCACCATCGTCCTTCTCAAGAAAGTGGAATGACCCACGTAATGAACCTTGTAATGATTTAGTTTATTATAAAAAAAATAAAATAAACAGGCCACAAGTGTCATTAGAACCCCTATACAGGGACAACCGCTGTCAAATCCAGAAGTCTCACATTTTCAAAAAGCTATAACACTTGTGAGTGTTTAGACTGATAATCTGTATGGATTTTTCTATTTGATCAATACTTTTAAGCTGCTCTAAATACCAACTCACCTCAAGTAGCGTTCAGTAAGAAGTCAATGCTTAGGCTCTTCAGGGCTTGGTGTTTACAAATAAACACAACCCAATCAATACTTACCCATCAACAATAATCATCATTATTTCATAAAGGTCATAAAGGTTAACGGCAGATCCGGGGCTTTAATTCTATCTGCTCACCAGTTGCTTGAATTGATATGAGTCTCATGTCAGGTTTTATTTATGCAAATTAAGACTTTTAAACCATAACATATACAGAGACGGTTCATGGAATATATTATGCTAATTTCATTAGGATTAACATTAAATTTGTAATTACAAGTAGTTTGTAACCATAGCAACACAGGAATTCAAATAAATAATTAGGTGCTTTGCATTTTGTGGGTTAGGGTTGGGGTGAGGTGCCAGGTGGCCCAGAGGAGCTTTACGGTCCAGGACCAGAACTTATTTACATGTCAGACTGGGACAAACTTTTAACCATGATGTCTCCAAACTCACCATTTCTTCGTAAACTCCAGTGATAGTTCCTGGTAGGAGGCGACAAACTGAAACTTGGAGGCCTTTTTACCAACTCGCTGTAGCCTTTTCCAAACCGAAGTCATAACGACTCATAAAAAATAAAAATAAAAAACACACACAAAAAAAAGACAAAACTGAATCCCTTCAAATGTCTTCTTCTGGCGCTCCTGCTGATGATGACGGTCGATGATGATGATGATGATGATGATGATGATGATGATGATGATGATGATGATGATGATGATGATGATGGACTTCACACACGCTTGCGCCTCGCGCTCATTCGTCCTCAGATGAAGCGCACAAAGCGAATGGCAAATGGTGACGTCACCACGCAGCTCACGGACAGAACAGGACCCTAGAATTAAAGCAGATCATTCCAAAGCTGTCGGTTCAGACCGAACTACCGCTGACACAACTTCTCTGTGCGAGAAACCCGCAACGACTCAGTCGATCCCAGCTGCGTCGTCTGCTCCCTCCCCCCTCTCACCTCCTCACTCCTCCCTCCTCCTCCCCCACCACAGAGTGAGACAGGACATGCAGACTGCCAGCTTGGAGATGCAGCAGTAGGTGAAGGCCTTTATCTGGGCCAGTGTGTGAAGGCAGCAGTCATACCTGTAGACTTTGATCGGTGTGTGTCACTGGAAGCTTATCTGACAGCTTTGCTCCTGCAGCAGCTCTGTGAACTGCTGCAGGGCAGTGCATACAGCACCGGCACAACATGAAATACAGGAAAGGCATTGTTTGTTCATGATTGTGCCCTAAGTTATAACTCCAGTCATTTCCTGACTTTCAGTCACGTCATCCAGCCCTCTCCACAAAAAAAACGTTTGTTTCAACTTTAGAGGAGCCGTTTCCGTGCAGAGGGCCAACTGGTGCCTGAGACATCAGGCTGGTCAAAGCAGGGGTTTTCCTGAGTTAGTGCAGGAGTGTATTTTTAGGTAGGGGGGGAAAAGGGATGGATGGATGGACAGAGGCAGCTGGCATGGAGGAGTGCAGGGCAGCAGCAGGGGGAACAACTCTCTTGTGACTCAGATACAGTCTAATATTAGGCCCTCTACGCGTATCCAGTATTGCTAGCAGTCTATACAGCTTTCATAACTTTCTGTATTAAATGTGCTTCTTTGGACCTCTTTATAATATGTCCCATCATATTTTACCGCTGAAGACTAAATATCACACAGTGTTGATTTGTTTTGTTTTTTTTATAATAAAGAAGTTATATTCTTTAACTTCCCCAAATAAAACAATTAATGAATGAATATATATATATATATATATATATATATATATATATATATATATATATATATATATATATATATATATATATATATATATATATATATATATATATATACTCTATAGATAGATAGATAGATAGAATCAGACAATGAGTGCTACTATTGTTTTTAATCCTTGCGTTGGTTCTGTAACATAATTGTTGGTGTTGAATGTATTGTTTCCCAATCTTCAGATAAAGGACTGACATCCACTGCTCTAACTCCCTTCAGGAATTAAAACAGTTTATAAAATAAAAAAATTAAAATAAAATAAAATACAGAAACCTCCAGTTAGATTTCTTTTTATTGTAATAATACCTCACTGTAGTGCTTGACAGTAATCACAATGAATGTGTGGTACAACAGTAACACAAACAGTCAAGAAACAGCAAGAAGTAGAGAGAAGGGAAGGAAAGATTAGAGCAAACAGAAGAATGGTAGAAAAAGAGATCTAAGAGACAAATTGTGTCAAGAACCTCAACATGTATGGTGGTTATATATAAACTATAGTCTCCCCTTGTATTTCTGCTTAACGCACAGCAAATGGTTCTTCCCAGCCTGCTCCTCTGAATGACCTGAGAGGAGGAACGCTGCAGGAGAGAGGAGCTCTTGACTGAGGGGAGAGAGTCCCCTGTTGGACATCATATGCAGCAGAACCTTTGATTGAAATGCAGTAATACAGTGTATGGGTGTGATAAACACAATTCCTATGTCAAAATGTAGATTAAAAACTACACGTTTGTTCAAAAGTGAGTCATTTACACTCCTGTAAACTGGAGTTATGTGTGTGTATGTCTGTGTGTGTGTGTGTGTGTGAAACAGATATAGTTTTTAATGGTTGACAAAAGTGTAAACAATGTGGAGGAGACCTTGAAGGTTATATCTGGACAAAACACGCACAGATTATAAAGCAGAGGAATGAAGCTTCTGTCAGGAAATATGAAAGGGCTCCTAGAACCAGTCATTCCTGGAGTTGCTGCTGGGTCAGAGCAGAACACCTGTCTTGTCTTGGAGGAAGAAGAGGAGTTCTTGAAGTTCTGGATGGCCTCCTGGAGGAACCAGCAGGCTCTGTCAGACACCAACAAAATAAATCTATTTCAGCCAGTAAAAATGTTATCAAAAATTACTTTTAAAAATCAGGATTGAGTAATCAAAATTATTTCTCAAACAGATAATTGTGCAAAGCAGAACGTTGCACTGCAGATATTTTCTTTTTACAGAACAGTTCATTTCGAGCAAACCTTTTGACATCAGGCTCTGGGAGGATATCTGCAGAGCGCCTTACCTTCTCTTTCTGCAGTGGAGTTGAGGCCGTCTACACCCCGGCTCTGCTATGTCCCCACTTCCACTGCCTAGAAGTTGCGGCCTGGATTTGAAGCAGTGATTGGCTGATGTCAGACATCCTGGCTTTGTTTTGTTTCCTGTCGTTATTGTGAGGGAGTTCATTGACAGGTGTCCTGCAGCAGGAGGCACAACCTTATGAGGCATACAGTGTGCTGTGTTTGTGGGCAAAGGGAGACTAAATCAGACAGGTCACCATATTTGCCACTTTTTTAAAATAATTAATTTCACACACATACCTATTCTAGAAACTATTCTTTCTTACACACAATATCTGTTGGTGCATGAACGCACAAAGGGGTGGTGGGTGGGTGATTAGTCGTGGGGTAAAGGCAGACCTCTTTTTAAGGTGGACTGACAACTCTTTGAGAGTCAGTCCATACCATGTGATTTCTGTATTTTCTGTTTTGTTTTTTTAGATTATGTCTCAAACAGTGGAAATGCATCTACGTTGAACATTTCAGACCTTTCCCTATTTTTTAAGTGGGAGAACTTGCAAAATCACATGGAGTGTAAATACTTATGCTCCTCACGGTACATCAAATTTAAGTACCTCCACACATAAGATGTTACAACACACCTTCTCAGAGACAACACCTTTAGCATCTAAATGTTGCTAAAATCAAAACGCTCTGCAAATTGCATATACTGTACTAGATCCAGAGCCTTCAAATCCATCTTCTCTAGAGTACTCCTGACCAACCAGACATTCTAAAGGCACAGGAGGCAAATAAATACATGCAAGTGAGTTTTTAATACAACATTTCAGTGGAATTAGAAATAGTTCTATAATAGCTGTGGAAAGGAATTAATTTCTGCTATAGTTGCACAAAAATGTTTGTGTAGTAGTGGTAGTCTAATTGAAATAATTCATAAAACAAAGCCTGCCTGACATTAGTGCAGGGCTACATTCAGACACAGCACAATCAAAATATGTTTTTAAGTATGTTTAAGCATCAACATGTGTCTTAAAAGCACTTCACGAGATACAATTTAAACTGAAATGCAAATTCCATGTTTATTGGTACTTAAAGTGGTATTTGTTTAAATACAGCGTTTTCCAAAAACAAAAACTTATTTGCACAATTGCTTTTTACATTTGGCGGCTTCCTGTGGAAAGACACAAACTGCAGAGCCCCTTTATCCTCGGGCGCATAATTAACTGATGCCTAAAACATCGAAGCTGGACCTATTCGAGCACGACATGCTTTCTGTTCATACGCAGCACAATTTAGTCTAGGTGTTCTAAACGCAAGGGTTATGGGTCTGAGTCCTGAATGTCGCCTTGTCTCAGGTACCTTGCAGAATCACACTACCATTATCAGCATCATGTATCAAATATATTTACAATATAAACCACAGAACTCCCAGGAAACAATGATGCTGCTGTCTTTGCATTGAAAGGTCGGACATCAAACCAGTTCTCAGCATCGGACTGAACAATAAACAGAAAAATGCACCACGGAGGGTCTGAACATACCAACAGATTTTTCAATTTATGATTTACAAGTTAGTAGTGTGACTGATATAATTCACACCCTGCACATTTTGCAGTCACACACTTGTAAAATGCATGTGTTTATGCACTGGGTTGAGTGATTTTCAAACCAACACATCTGTTGGATAGTAAAGAGCAATTACTAACAGATGTCATCTTAATAGCTGTAATTTGGGCAAGCTGAAGGAAATCAACTATGGAAACATATATGTTGTCTAGTGCAGAATATGGTGTATTTCAATCTGTTCTTACTGACCTAAAGTTTTAAAATTAATAAATGTGATAAATGCTCAGTAACTGTCATTTTTAAATTGACAGTGAACTGTTCAAATATTTGTACTTAGCTATTAAGGAAAAACAATACTTCCAGATGTATGCCAAATGTCGAATGTCAAATATGCAGCAAAAACCCGACAATTTAATCCAATTTTTAGTTTTTCTGTTTGAAACCAGATCTACGAAGTATTCCATCTCTGGTTCACTGGTTTGCAGTGTCTCAGAGTCAGTATTCATGAACAGAGGCAAATAGTAACAGTCTTCCTGTTAATCCGTGGTTTTAACATTTTGCACGACGTTTACTGGCTGAGCTCTTTGAGGCTACGTATCGAGCTGGCACAGCTGGTAATGAGGCTGCAGAGCTGGATACTCGTCTCCAGGGAGGCTGAGCTCTGTAGCTGGGTGGTGGCCCAGCGGAGTTTGGTTAGAACAGCGTCCTCCGCTTCCAGCAGCACGTTTTGGAGGGCGGCACTCGGCGGATTAACAGGAGGGCGAGCAGGTGCTGGAGGTGTGGTGGTGGTGGTGACGGCAGGAGTTAAAGGAGAGGGAGCTACAGGTGGAGGAACAGCCGCTCTTCCTCCGGCTGCAGCCCCCTCGCAGTGCTCCGGTCTGGGGACCGACACACTCGTCTGACTGCTGCCGGGGACTCCATTAAGTTCAGGGGCTTGGGACGGAGCAGCGAACTGGGATGCCAGCTGTCTCTCTCTGACCTGGGACAAAGCTGCCTGTGCATTCAGGGCTGAGACGGGTGGAAGAGAAGGGGAAATGAGGAATAGGAATGAAAAAGTTTACCAAGGTAAAAATAGTGATAAAGGAGAGTGAGAGATAAGAGTGAAACTCATGAAGATGGAAAATAATAAACATCAGATAAGACAGTAATGGTGTATTCAGTACACATGTGGTGTCAGCTGTGTGTACCAGGGTTGTCCTTGTCAAGATCAGAGTCCAACTCCTGACAGGAGACACAGTAGTTTTTCTTCTGTTTGTTCTGGAGAAGAATTGTCTGGACACACAGAGCAAACTTGTTAGCATTCCTCTACATTGTCAAGAGCACCATGACCTTCACTCACACAAAAAAACGGCAAAAAGCATTGTACCTACCCCACACACATCACAGCACTCTCCCAGCATCTTGTATCCTTTGAGCAAGTAGTCTCCCATTAGCTTGCTAATTTTGTCTTGTCGCTCTCTGTGGGCTTGGATCACCTTCATCTCTGCCTCTGTTGGAGGCTCCCACTCAAAGTCTTCATCATCTGAAGTCAATCAAGTGCAGATCAAATATCAGTCACACAAAAAATTGTCATATTTTTTGTTGCAAAATGTATGTTTATTTTGAAAGACTAAAGGGAATTTCACCTGATACCTGCAGTGTATATGTGAATAGACGCACACTTAAAAATAATTTCCATCAATGTAAGCAAGAGAACCCCTCCTTACATAGTACTTCAAAGACGATACCACCCCTCCGGGATGAATAAAGTATATATCTATCCACTTACAATCCACATTCACAGTAACAAGTGTGTGTAGGTTCTCAGTCATCCAGGTTGAGGTACATCAAAGAGAATAAAGTAGAATTAACTTTAGTTGCTCAGAACTGAAGGAGCCTTTTGGTCGAGAGGTTACATGTTTTCAACCAATCTAAAGCGAGACCAGTTGATTCTTTCTTGCTCCTTTTTAATTCGCATTAACAAGCTGCTCAAATCAGATTTTTCTTTGCTCGTATAAATGTAAATCACTTCATTTTCTGACGTTTTTCAATTCGATTTGTGCAATTGTCATGTGGTTCTAAATCAGCTGTGCATCTGAAGAATGAAGATGAATGAACTCATGTGACTTCTACCCCAATAAGAATGCTCACATCACTATTTTGCTAATCACAACAACAAAAAACGAATGACAAAACATGATTTTTTTTGCCTTCTTGCATTCAACCAGCCCCGGTTTCCCATCTGTGACCATCACCCGGACAGGAGGGCGAACGCTTTCGGGTCAGATTGAACACATTTCACTGTAAACCTGACACATGGCCGACATATAAAGAACCCCTGCAGCAGCACACACTGACACAACGCGACGTCTAAACGTTACTTTCTGCAGCTTCCCTTACGAACAGTCGCATTCAATGCAGCATTGTAAGCTACGATAGCACTTAGCTTAACTTGGCGCTTACGAAAACTTTTGTGCTTCTTAGATAAAGAGTACAAAAGTTTGGTCAACACAGTGCTGATTTCACATTTGTCTAGCCTCTGGAGTGCTGTGTGCTAAGAAAATGTGTGTGCTAGCTAGCACGTCAGCCGGCCGTGATAGCTTGAGCTAGCGATTAGCTGTGGAGGTGTCACCTCGATTTACATTTAAATTACACACAACAATCACTGCCGGCATGTGTGGCAAAGTGGGTCTTCATCAACAGCAGATATTACTTATATAACTGTCCGTTTTAGCTTATTTAAACGCGTATAAGTC